>NC_090348.1:49135662-49235662 GCF_035084215.1 Heptranchias perlo | reverse complement strand
CACCCCAGAACTCCTTCTGCACTGCCAACACTACTCTATCACATCACTCCTCACACCCACTCAAACCTCATCCTCAACTTACCTGCACTTCCTCACCCCCCCAGTACTCATCCCACCACGACCACTCAACCCAATCCTCATACAATCTCATGGCTCTGTCTCATACTCACCCTCTGATGCATCTCTTTCATGGTCAGCCTCACCCAAACCAATGCATTCAGCGGTTGGCCACGTCACCATCCCTCACTCACACCTCTCTACTTTCTCCCCTCATAGGAGAAGAGAGCCCAGAATGCAGGGAGAGGGCGAAGACCGGAGGGGGTCTGCAACATCTGGTCGTCCTCACAGACACGGAGCAGGAGGCTCTGGAACTGAGCCGCACCCTCGAGTGCCTGTCCGTCTGGGACACCGAGACAAACGTCTGGTGACAGAACTTTAACATTTAGCACTCACAATAGCAATTGATGTTAACATGCCTCGCCATCTTCAACACCTCAACATCTGTCATCTTGCTTAATATTGCCTTCTGTTCTCTTACAGGGCCTTCAGTGACCGCCCTGACGGCGGAGGGCGATTCCTCAGAGGAGCTCCCGGCCTCTGAGGGGGCACCGTCACATCTGAGCGAGCCATCCACCAGCGCAGATACTCACGCCTCGGTGGGTCCCCGTCCTCAGTTAGTTGGGGTCGCACATGGTGAGTCACCACACACATGTGAGCACGAGCAGACACTGGTGGCAGGGGCAGCTGTGGAGAGTCCGAGTCAGTGGGAGCACTCTTCTCCAGGCTCTGCTCAGCTGGACACAGATGCTGAACCCTGGGGGCCATCCTTTAAAAGGAGAATGATCGAGGGGCAGCAGCACATTTACGAGGTGCTGGAACAGGTGCCACGCGCACTCTCCACAATCGGGCAGAGGATGGAGGAGTCCAACTCCTGCATGAGTGGAATGGTGGCACAGGTACAGGAGGGAATCTCTGAGATAGTGTCACAGGTACATGAGGGAATCTCTGAGATACTGTCACAGGGACGTGAGGGCATCTCTGAGATAGTGTCACAGGGACATGAGGGAATCTCTGAGATAGTGTCACAGGGACATGAGGGCATCTCTGAGATACTGTCACAGGTACATGAGGGAATCTCTGAGATAGTGTCACAGGGACGTGAGGGCATCTCTGAGATAGTGTCACAGGGACAGGAGGGAATCTCTGAGATACTGTCACAGGGACGTGAGGGCATCTCTGAGATAGTGTCACAGGGACATGAGGGAATCTCTGAGATAGTGTCACAGGGACATGAGGGCATCTCTGAGATACTGTCACAGGTACATGAGGGAATCTCTGAGATAGTGTCACAGGGACGTGAGGGCATCTCTGAGATACTGTCACAGGGACATAGAATCATAGAATCATAGAATCATAGAAGTTACAACATGGAAACAGGCCCTTCGGCCCAACATGTCCATGTCGCCCAGTTTATACCACTAAGCTAGTCCCAATTGCCTGCACTTGGCCCATATCCCTCGATACCCATCTTCCCCATGTAACTGTCCAAATGCTTTTTAAAAGACAAAATTGTACCCGCCTCTACTACTGCCTCTGGCAGCTCGTTCCAGACACTCACCACCCTTTGAGTGAAAAAATTGCCCCTCTGGATCCTTTTGTATCTCTCCCCTCTCACCTTAAATCTGTGCCCCCTCGTTATAGACTCCCCTACCTTTGGGAAAAGATTTTGACTATCGACCTTATCTATGCCCCTCATTATTTTATAGACTTCTATAAGATCACCCCTTAACCTCCTACTCTCCAGGGAATAAAGTCCCAGTCTGTCTAACCTCTCCCTGTAAGTCAAACCATCAAGTCCCGGTAGCATCCTAGTAAATCTTTTCTGCACTCTTTCTAGTTTAATAATATCCTTTCTATAATAGGGTGACCAGAACTGTACACAGTACTCCAAGTGTGGCCTCACCAATGCCCTGTACAACTTCAACAAGACATCCCAACTCCTGCATTCAATGTTCTGACCAATGAAACCAAGCATGCTGAATGCCTTCTTCACCACCCTATCCACCTGTGACTCCACTTTCAAGGAGCTATGAATCTGTACTCCTAGATCTCTTTGTTCTATAACTCTCCCCAACGCCCTACCATTAACGGAGTAGGTCCTGGCCCGATTCGATCTACCAAAATGCATCACCTCACATTTATCTAAATTAAACTCCATATGCCATTCATCGGCCCACTGGCCCAATTTATCAAGATCCCGTTGCAATCCTAGATAACCTTCTTCACTGTCCACAATGCCACCAATCTTGGTGTCATCTGCAAACTTACTAACCATGCCTCCTAAATTCTCATCCAAATCATTAATATAAATAACAAATAACAGCGGACCCAGCACCGATCCCTGAGGCACACCGCTGGACACAGGCATCCAGTTTGAAAAACAACCCTCGACAACCACCCTCTGTCTTCTGTCGTCAAGCCAATTTTGTATCCAATTGGCTACCTCACCTTGGATCCCATGAGATTTAACCTTATGTAACAACCTACCATGCGGTACCTTGTCAAATGCTTTGCTGAAGTCCATGTAGACCACGTCTACTGCACAGCCCTCATCTATCTTCTTGGTTACCCCTTCAAAAAACTCAATCAAATTCGTGAGACATGATTTTCCTCTCACAAAACCATGCTGACTGTTCCTAATTAGTCCCTGCCTCTCCAAATGCCTGTAGATTCTGTCCCTCAGAACACCCTCTAACAACTTACCCACTACAGATGTCAGGCTCACTGGTCTGTAGTTCCCAGGCTTTTCCCTGCCGCCCTTCTTAAACAAAGGCACAACATTTGCTACCCTCCAATCTTCAGGCACCTCACCTGTAGCGGTGGATGATTCAAATATCTCTGCTAGGGGACCCGCAATTTCCTCCCTAACCTCCCATAACGTCCTGGGATACATTTCATCAGGTCCCGGAGATTTATCTACCTTGATGCGCGTTAAGACTTCCAGCACCTCCCTCTCTGTAATATGTACACTCCTCAAGACATCACTATTTATTTCCCCAAGTTCCCTAACATCCATGCCTTTCTCAACCGTAAATACCGATGTGAAATATTCATTCAGGATCTCACCCATCTCTTGTGGTTCCGCACATAGATGACCTTGTTGATCCTTAAGAGGCCCTACTCTCTCCCTAGTTACCCTTTTGCCCTTTATGTATTTGTAGAAGCTCTTTGGATTCACCTTTGCCTGATCTGCCAAAGCAATCTCATATCCCCTTTTTGCCCTCCTGATTTCTCTCTTAACTCTACTCCGGCAATCTCTATACTCTTCAAGGGATCCACTTGATCCCAGCTGCCTATGCATGTCATATGCCTCCTTCTTATTTTTGACTAGTGCCTCAATCTCCCGAGTCATCCAAGGTTCCCTACTTCTACCAGCCTTGCCCTTCACTTTATAAGGAATGTGCTTACCCTGAACCCTGGTTAACACACTTTTGAAAGCCTCCCACTTACCAGACGTCCCTTTGCCTGCCAACAGACTCTCCCAATCAACTTCTGAAAGTTCCTGTCTAATACCATCAAAATTGGCCTTTCCCCAATTTAGAATTTTAACTTTTGGGCCAGACCTATCCTTCTCCATAGCTATCTTAAAACTAATGGAATTATGATCACTGGTCCCAAAGTGATCCCTCACTAACACTTCTGTCACCTGCCCTTCCTTATTTCCCAAGAGGAGGTCAAGTGTTGCCCCCTCTCTAGTCGGGCCATCCACATACTGAATGAGAAATTCCTCCTGAATACACTCAACAAATTTCTCTCCATCCAAGCCCCTAATGCTATGGCTGTCCCAGTCAATGTTGGGAAAGTTAAAGTCCCCTACTATTACCACCCTATTTTTCTTGCAGCTGTCTGTAATCTCCTTACATATTTGCTCCTCAATTTCCCGTTGACTATTTGGGGGTCTGTAGTACAATCCTATCAAAGTGATCTCTCCCTTCTTATTTTTCAGTTCTACCCATATGGACTCAGTGGGCGAACCCTCGGATATATCCCCTCTCACTACTGCCGTGATGTTCTCCCTAATCAAGAACGCAACTCCCCCTCCTCTCTTACCTCCTGCTCTATCTTTCCTATAGCATCTGTACCCTGGAACATTGAGCTGCCAGTCCTGCCCCTCCCTTAGCCATGTTTCAGTAATAGCTATAACATCCCAGTCCCATGTACCCATCCATGCCCTGAGTTCATCTGCCTTGCCCATCAGACTTCTTGCATTGAAATAAATGCAGTTTAATCTAGACTTCCCTTGGTCTTTGCCCTGCTTTCTCAGACCATCTGTCCGGTCATGTTCTGTACACTCTCCCTTACTGCCTTTTGTTTCTGTCACCACTTTATTTCCCACTGACTTCCTGCATCGGTTCCCATCCCCCTGCCACATTAGTTTAAACCCTCCCCAACAGCACTGGCAAACACTCCCCCTAGGACATTGGTTCCAGTCCTGCCCAGATGCAGACCGTCCAATTTGTACTGGTCCCACCTCCCCCAGAACCGGTTCCAATGGCCCAGGAATTTGAATCCCTTCCTCTTGCACCATCTCTCAAGCCACGTATTCATCTTAGCTATCCTGTCATTCCTACTCTGACTAACCCGTGGCACTGGTAGCAATCCTGAGATTACTACCTTTGAGGTCCTACTCTTTAGTTTAACTCCTAACTCCCTAAATTCAGCTTGTAGGACCTCATCCTGTTTTTTACCTATATCGTTGGTGCCTATATGCACCACGACAACTGGCTGTTCACCCTCCCCCTCCAGAATGTCCTGCAGCCGCTCCGAGACATCCTTGACCCTTGCACCAGGGAGGCAACATACCATCCTGGAGTCTCGGTTGCGTCCGCAGAAACGCCTGTCTATTCCCCTTACAATCGAGTCCCCTATCACTATAGCTCTGCCACTCTTTTTCCTGCCCTCCTGTGCAGCAGAGCTAGCCACGGTGCCATGAACCTGGCCACTGCCACCTTCCCCTGGTGAGCCATCTCCGCCAACAGTATCCAAAACGGTATACCTGTTTTGGAGGGAGATGACCGCAGGGGACCCCTGCACTGCCTTCCTACTCTTCCTCTGTCTGTTGGTCACCCATTCACTATCTCCCTCAGTAATTTTTATCTGCGGTGTGACCAACTCACTGAACGTGCTATCCACGACTTTCTCAGCATCGCGGATGCTCCAAAGTGAGTCCATCCGCTAGCTACGCCAGCTTCGCTCATCTACTAGCATCTGAGCTATCTTAGCTAGGTACTGTAATATAAGCTCTGCTCTCTGCTAAGGGCTAGCTTTGCTTAGGCCTTCAGCTAAGCTGCTTATGCTCTAACCCTAGCTTCCCAGAGCCGTCAAGCGGTCAAACAATAGCTGCAGCTGGACACACTTCCCGCAGGTGAAGGAATCAGGGATACAGGAAGGAGCCCTGAATTCCCACATCCCACAAGAGGAACATGACACGGCGCTGGGATCTCCTGCCATGACTTAACCCTTAAATTAGCTTAAGAACAACTACAATGTCAAGAGAAAAAAAAAGGAAAGAAAAACTACTTACCACTCCCTTTAAGGAGTTTACTCCTTTAAATTGTTCTCAATTTAGAGAATGTTAACTACACTAGGGACCTTGATTCACTAAAAAATAAACGCTACTTCCTATAAGACCTGCAGACCTTCCCTTTCCTTTTACTTCAGTTACTGTAGATAAGGAGAAATACTCACCTGAACCTACTCACCAATCAGGTGCCTCCCCTGTGTCGCGTCCCGATCTGATTCCTGACGTCACTTCGAACTCGGTCGCAGCTCCGCTCGGCTCCTCTCAGCGCTCTGAAATCCCGCCTTTTATCGGACGCTCCCTCCGCTCGGCTCGGCTCCTCTCAGCTGTTCTCAGCGCTCTGAAATCCCGCCTTTTATCGGACGCTCCCTCCGCTCGGCTCGGCTCCTCTCAGCGCTCTGAAATCCCGCCTTTTATCGGACGCTCCCTCCGCTCGGCTCGGCTCCTCTCAGCTATTCTCAGCGCTCTGAAATCCCGCCTTTTATCGGACGCTCCCTCCGCTCGGCTCGGCTCCTCTCAGCTGTTCTCAGCGCTCTGAAATCCCGCCTTTTATCGGACGCTCCCTCCGCTCGGCTCGGCTCCTCTCAGCTGTTCTCAGCGCTCTCTGAGGGCATCTCTGAGATAGTGTCACAGGGACGTGAGGGCATCTCTGAGATAGTGTCACAGGGACATGAGGGCATCTCTGAGATAGTGTCACAGGGACATGAGGGCATCTCTGAGATAGTGTCACAGGGACGTGA
This sequence comes from Heptranchias perlo, assembly GCF_035084215.1. NCBI lineage: Eukaryota > Metazoa > Chordata > Chondrichthyes > Hexanchiformes > Hexanchidae > Heptranchias > Heptranchias perlo. The sequence goes on along the minus strand of NC_090348.1, from coordinate 49,229,341 downwards.
GGGAATCTCTGAGATAGTGTCACAGGGACATGAGGGCATCTCTGAGATAGTGTCACAGGGACATGAGGGCATCTCTGAGATAGTGTCACAGGGACATGAGGGAATCTCTGAGATAGTGTCACAGGTACATGAGGGCATCTCTGAGATAGTGTCACAGGGACGTGAGGGCATCTCTGAGATAGTGCTGTGGGTAAGTGCGGGAATGTCTGCGATGGAGGGAAGGCTAGCCTCCATGGAGCTTCAAGCACGGCTCACCATTGATTCCATTGAGGCCCTGACAATGGCCCTTCGGACTCAGGGTGAGCAACATTCTGCCACCTTAAACAGGCAGGCAGATACTCTGGCACTGGCCTTACAAGGCTTCACACGTGTCCTCCAAACTGTCATCCAGCAGGGTGGTAGGAGTGATGTGGGCCTGGCCCAGGGGAGGGATGATAGCGGAAGGGGACATGGAAGTGGGGACGCCACTCAAAGCGCCCCCACGTCTCACCCGTTGCCCCCCTCTCACCCAGTACCCACAATGCTGCCTCCTCTCCGGGTGGCCGAGTCTGCCCCTGCACAGGTGCAGGTGGAGCAATCTTTGGAGGGGCCCTCACGGGCATCGAAACCCAGAGGGCGAAGGCCCAAAGCATCTAATCGGTCAGGGCATGAACGAGAGCAACCTGACACTACCTCTGCTGCAGCCTCAGGGGATGCACCACGTGGGAGTACTCGTAAACGTAAGGCGAAGGTTTTGTGAGCACAAAGGGGATGCACAAGGGTGTTTGATGGTTTGTCACGTTTTTTATTGTTTGATTTTTGTTAATGGCACATTAAATATTATTATTGTCACCACTACTGCCACATCTTGGCCATTCTAGACTGGCTTGTGTAATCAGTCCCTTTCATGAGGTTCACCATGAGCACCCACACTTGATGCTACCCATGGGGTCACCCTCCAGTGGGTGTATGTGTAGTTGCCCGACTATTTTGTGCAGGTGCCTGTGGTGCAGCACTGTGTTGTGGAGCTCCACGTGGCGGAGGTGGACATCGTGCCTGGCGAGGCTGGTGATGTTGTTCGTCCTCGGATGAAGTGATGAATGCAGTAATGGCGTCCCCCCCATCCTGACGGTGTGAGTTTGAGGGGGTCCGCAAAATAGGTAAATGTGTTTGCACAGCAGAGTTTAGGATATAAATTCATAATTTTGAGTGGAAAGACAAAGGTGTTGCAGTCAAAACTTTGTCTGAAGTGACAGAGTGCCCTGCTGCAATCAATGAGGTTTTCCCCCCAACTGTCAAATAATCCTGTGCATCTCCCACTGGCTGCTGGCTGAAACACGTCTGCTCCAACAGGGAGTGTTTCCCACAGCACGGGAAACACGCTGAGGATCCTTCAAAATTGCACCCCTGCCAAAATCTCCACTCAATGAGGTCTCTCAAGTACCTCAAGTATCTGACTAATTATCTAAAGCAGCATCTCGCCGGCTTTAATTGCCGGTGGGAATCCCACATTTGGGAGCTGCGCGCACCCGAACACGTCACTGGGGAACCCGGAAGTGAGCAGTTTGGAGCCGGGCTCCGATCCCGCTCCGCGATTCCGCCATTTTAGGAGCCCCCCGCCCCCAATGTACCCGCTCGGCCATCCGAAAATCGGCCCCTGTGTCTCTCTCTCTCTCTCTCTCTCTCTGTTTCTCTATGTGTCTCTCTCTCTGTTTCTCTATGTTTGTCTCCATGTATCTCTCTCTGTCTCCTTCTCTCCCTCTCTGTCTTTAAGTCTCTCTTTTTATGTATCTCGCTCTCTCTGTCTCACTCTAAATGTCTCGCTCTCTCTGTCTCTTTGTCTTTCTCTTCATCTATCTCTCTTTCTCTCCGTGTCGCTCTCTCTGTCTCTCACAGTGTGCCTCTCTCTCTCTCTCACAGTCTCTGTCTATCTCTCTCTCACTCGCACTCCCTCTCAGTCTCTCTGACTCACCAGGTGTCTCTCTCTGACTCCCTCTTTCTCTCTCTCTGTCTCTCTCTCTGCCTCTCTGTCTCTCTCGCAGTTTCTCTCTCTGTCTCTCTATGTGTCTCTCTCTAAGTCTCGCTCTCTCTAAGTCTCGCTCTCTCTCAGTCTCGCTCTCTCTCTGTGTCTCTTTGTATCTCTCGCTCAGTCTCGCAGTTTCTCTGTGTCTCTTTGTGTGTCTCTCTCTCAGTCTCGCTCTCTCTGTCTCTCTCTTGCAGTCTCTCTCTCTGTCTCCCTTTGTGTGTCTCTCTCTGACTCGCTCTCTCTCTGTCTCTCGCTTTATGTATTTTTTTTATTCATTCATGGGATGTGGGCGTCGCTGGCGAGGCCGGCATTTATTGCCCATCCCTAATTGCCCTTGAGAAGGTGGTGGTGAGCCGCCTTCTTGAACCGCTGCAGTCCGTGTGGTGAAGGTTCTCCCACAGTGCTGTTAGGAAGGGAGTTCCAGGATTTTGACCCAGCGACGATGAAGGAACGGCGATATATTTCCAAGTCGGGATGGTGTGTGACTTGGAGGGGAACGTGCAGGTGGTGTTGTTCCCATGTACCTGCCGCTCTTGTCCTTCTAGGTGGTAGAGGTCGCGGGTTTGGGAGGAGCTGTCGAAGAAGCCTTGGCGAGTTGCTGCAGTGCATCCTGTGGATGGTACACACTGCAGCCACAGTGCGCCGGTGGTGAAGGGAGTGAATGTTTAGGGTGGTGGATGGGGTGCCAATCAAGCGGGCTGCTTTGTCCTGGATGGTGTCGAGCTTCTTGAGTGTTGTTGGAGCTGCACTCATCCAGGCAAGTGGAGAGTATTCCATCACACTCCTGACTTGTGCCTTGTAGGTGGTGGAAAGGCTTTGGGGAGTATCTCTCGATGTATCTCTCTCCCTGTCTCTCTCTCTGTGCCTCTCTCTCTCTCTCTCTCTCACTCTCTGTCCATTAGTCTCTCCCTTTCTCTCCCTCTCTCTCTCTTCACCTTTCTCTCAGTCTCTCTCTCTCTCTCTCTCTCAATCTCTGAATCTCTCTTGCTCGCAATCTCCCTTGCTCTCTATCTCTCTCTCCCTCTCCGTCTCTCGCTCTCTCTCTCTCGGTCTCTCTCTCTTTCTCTCTCCCGGTCTCTCTCTCTCAATCGCTCTCCCTCTCTGTCTCTGTCTTTCTCTCAGGCTCTCGGTCTCTCTCTCTCTCTTTCTCTCTCTCTCTCTGTTTCTCACTCTCTTTGTCCCCACGGAGCGTTTATAGGTAAAGGTAAAGAAGGAAATGTGGGTAAAATGGGAATATTGGGGATTGGGATAGGAGGGGAGGCCCGAGGTGTCCTAGTGGGGTCAGTGGGAGCACTCCTGCTCCTCCTGGCCAGAAAGGAATGTGAACATTGAAAGCTAACATTTCCTGGGCCTCCTGTGCCCAGGGTCGGTGCTGCTCCTCGCTTTTGCTGCTGGGTTTGAGACGGTCTGGGCCTTAGTCGGGCCCACGGTTAAAATGGCGTGCACGTCCCGATGACATCATTTGCTATTTAAATGAGGTCCCCGCGCCTCTGGGACGGGTGGCCTTCCAGTGCCTGATTTGAGGTGAGTTAAAATGGTGGGCGTGGGAACGAATCGGCTCCAAACCAAATCAAAACCTGTCCACTCAAATTCCCCGCAGTTTCCTTCAACCCTTTCCACGTGCTCTCACTGTGTCGCCGTCACACTCGACTGTACAAATAACTGTTGCTTAATCCGATGAATTCTTAACCCACTGACACCACAGGGATGGCACTGCCAGCTGCAGTCAAGGTCACCTCCTCTCAACGTTTCTGCCTCCAGACCAGCATAGGGATCATCTGCATTCTCGGCCAGTTTGCTGCCCACAGATACATTAACCAGGTAACTGATACATCGTTCAGCAGGTCCTGCACCTCCATCTACTTTCACACTGAGAGGCCCCAGACCTCGTCAGAGCCTTGATCCAGGCACGGACACAAGAGCCGAGTGCCAGGGGAGAGGTGAGAGGAGCTGCTCTCAACATAGAGGCAGCACTCGACCGAGTGTGGCACCAAGGAGCCCGAGCAATACTGAGGTCAATGGGGCTCAAAGTGAAACCCCTCCAGTGACTGGAGTCACACCTGACCCAAAGGATGATGGTCATGGTTGTCAGGGACCAATCCTCGCAGCCCCAGGACATCACTGCAGGAGTTCCTCAAGGAAGCATCATCGGCCCAACCATCTTCATCTCCTTCATTAGTGACCTTCTCTCCACCATACGGTCAGGACTGGGGCTGTTCACTGATGATTGCACCTTTTCAGGGCAATAAATGCGGCCTTGTCAGCATCACCCACATCCTGAGAACAGATAAAAAAATGTGTTCCCTTCCACGATCAGGAATCGTATCTGGAATTTCAGTTCCCGTCACTCCCCTCACACAATCTATTGGACAGACCTGGTTTGCTTCAAGCCAATGACTGAAAGTTGCAACAATTCCACACCTTCTGTTTCAGAACAAGTGAGAACTGAGGAGTGAAAGAACTTTCTGTCCCGTCTCGGTCAGTTAGACAGTGATGTCACCCTCCTCTGCTGTCACCTGTTCAGGACCATTACAGTGTGGAATTCTTACACAGCTTCACCCGCCCACTCTGCCAGCCTGGTTATGTCTTCCTGTGTTTTGATCCAGTCTCCACATTATTAACTATACTCCCCAAATTGGTATCATCTGGAAATTTCAACACCAAATTTGAGTCAAATAATTTCTGCCACTTCCCACTGTCGGCCAATCCGATAAACTTCCCTGAACTCCTAACCTATGTTCTCTGTTTTGTAGCCCTCTTTCAATCCATTCTGCTACCTGGCCCCTGACTCCACACGCCCTGACCTTTGTCATGAGTCTTGTGCAGCACATTATCGAAGGACTTTTGGAAGTCCATGTAAACCACATCCACTGCATCGCCCTTGTCTACTCTTTCTGATGCTTCTTCAGTTGCTGCTTTCAGCCAATCCCACGAGTGCACAACAGTTGGTTCATGGGGTAATGATAAAAGCCTGAAGTTATTGTTGGTGATATTAGTGCAAGAAACGGTTAACACCTTCCCCTCTCCACAATTTTAACACAGGAGATAACCCGTTTATTGTAACTGGGTCAAGACCTCCATTACAGCAGTGAATGGTGGAGTGTGATAGGAACAGACCGAGTGTCTGTCCCACTGATATCACCAGCAGTTATTTCAGTACAAAGTGTGATGGTTACCGAGTGGGAGCATGTGGAAAGGGTTAAGTGAAGCTCGTGGAGAGTCGAGCAGACAGGTTCTCAGCTGGTTTGAGGCCCGATACAGTGGCTGAGTTTGTTTTTGCAAAGATCTTATTCCCACTGACAAGTAGAAAGGCCAAGACTGATCTTTATCTGTTGTACTAACATCAGCTGATTTGCATCAGATGTTTCCGTGTAACTCACCTGCTGCACATATTAATCCAGCTTGTTTATTTCCCCACATTAACTAATGGGATTTATTCATGATATTATTTACAGACACTCTCACTCCCTGCACCAATGTCCCACCTGTCAGTCAAGTAACAAACTTGGGATTGTTCCCAGTATTTTTAAACAACAAGTGACACTCACAGGGATTGGACTGAGGACAATGCGCAAGGAATTTGTTCAAAATATTTAAATGAAGGGACCCTGCAGAATCGGCCAGGGTCGAGGGGCTGCTCCAGATATCCTGATGGGAAAATTATCCCAATATTCCAGTAACATTTCACACTGTCTTCAGGGCCAAAGGAAAATGCACAATAATCCAAAAATACAGTCATTCTGCCTTCAGGAGAAGCTGGCACCCAACAGACACGAGCGGCAGATAACTGGTGGTGGGACACCATAGATTGAAAGTCCTACCATCGATGGGGAAGCTGTAGTTGAGCTCCCTGCTCATTCTGCTGGCCTCTGGTAGGAGTGCTGAGGCTCAGTCCCAGCCATGTCTGCCTGCACTGCCCGGCTTAGTATCCGTGAAGGTTTCTACAGCCCTTCTACAGTGACTGATTCATTTCACCAACATGACCTATTGGTTTAGGGAACGCTCTGTTCTGTCCCTGGAAAACATTGACCTGTTCCGTTATCTCCTCATCTCTCCATCGCCCTTCGATCCAGCTCCTTTTTGAAAGGTGCTAATGACTCCGAATCGACCCTGTTCTCTACAAACGGGTTCCAATCTCACTGCAGCCAGTGCACAGAGGAGACCTTCCACCATGGGGAGAAATGGGGGAATAGATGGGGTTCAGATCGATTACAAAAGGGATTGGATTGGTCAGTGTAAAAATTCTCATGTCTTTGTAATTATTATCTTTTTATTTTTGGGGTCTTCACCTCAATATATTGTTCACCAAATCCGAAATGTTCTCCTCGATAATATTCATTAAATCCTAATATTATCTATACATTCACTCACAGGCTGATTAATGAGGTCAGGAACTATGACTGTACTTTCCATTTCTCACTCAGCAGGTAAAGTGACACCTTGTAAAATCTCATGTGTAACACACGGAACATTCTCATGGTTTCCAGTCCCTCCTCTTCTGAGCCGGCAGTTACTGATTGGCCAGCAGTGATTTTGACATCATTAATGGTCCAGCCAATTGGAACTGATGTCAATGGTTCCAGTGGCACAATCTGCTATATATATGTGCAGCAGCTCCTGAAACCTCATCACATTGGACAACTGGGGGAGAGGTAGGAAGGAATGGGAGCAGGAAATCCCCACCTTTACTTTGAAACCTCGACACTAATGTTCAATCTTTTTCTTGTGTTTCAGGTTGGAGGAAAGGAACTTCACTGCAGACATGATGCTGGGGACAGTTTTGCTTCTGAGTGCATTGCTCGTCAGTGATGTGGCAGGTAGGGTCAATCAAAGATGGTGTGTGAGGACAGGTTAATGATGTGAGGTGACGAGTTAGTGGAACAGCCGCTGAGTAAATTAGAGAGAAGAGAAAGGGCCGGAACCTGAAGGAATGTCGTAAAATGAGCAGCTGTCGGACTTCGATAACCTTCAATATCCCACCCAGTCTAATCCCACTCTCCCCCTCACTCCCCATACCCTTTAATATCCCACCCAGTCTAATCCCACTCTCCCCCTCACTCCCCATACCCTTTAATATCCCACCCAGTCTAATCCCACTCTCCCCCTCACTCCCCATCCCCTTTAATATCCCACCCAGTCTAATCCCACTCTCCCCCTCACTCCCCATACCCTTTAATATCCCACCCAGTCTAATCCCACTCTCCCCCTCACTCCAATAGTCTATTTATAAGCAGCTCTCCCCTTCCCATTTTTGGATTTGATGGACTGTGTTTCATCACCAGTTTGTGAGAGAATTCCACATTCTCACCATCCGCTGTGGGGAAACAGGCTCTGAAATCCCATGGGCCACGATCTGGAGAGTGACGTTGGGATTGTGCCCACCAGTGCCCTCCAGGACTGACGCTGCCCCTGAGTATGGGGGTAAGTGTGAGGCCCCTCATTAATATGGGGCCAGTGGACACTGGTGTCACTGTGGGTGCATCTCTGGCCCCACACTGCCTGAAACTCGTTCACCTGCTGCCATCCAGGGGGTGTCCAGTTCCTCCTCGGGGTGTTGAGACATCGATGAGGGGAAGAGAAACAGTGTGAAGACTGATAGGGTTGAACAGCCACCCAATTAAAGGGAAGCGAGAGAGATGATCAATACTGGTATAAATTATAGGGAGTTCCTGGGAACAAACAATGTGAAACATGTCAATTGTCTTTCTATTGTGTAGATGTAAATGGTGTTGCTGGAGAATAAGGAGTTTGACCAGCTCTGTCTTCTCAAACAAAGATAACCTCGTTGACTGTTGAATTACTTTGGGCGCCTTTGATCTTGTTACTTGATAAACAACCAATAAAGACCTTTAAACACTGCCCCCCCCCTGGGGTTATTAAACACTGGACAGGGATGCACCCCCCTGTTAACGAGTCCGTGTAGTAAACAGAATACGGTAGTCTAGGGAAAGATCGATCAAGTACAGGGAAGTCACACTTCACGCGAAACAAGGACACGGTAATGTGCATAAGATCAGTGTATGAGAGGAGTGTCACACATGGTTTGAGTGAACAAAGACACTGCAATATTTGTGGGGAAATGACTGTTTGAAAACCAGTTGTGTTTGAGTGTAACACAGACGCTCAGTCAGTGTGTGTTAAATAGGTTTCGGTGAGTGCATCCAAAGTATGAGGAAAATGTCCATAAAAAGACCACGGTTTTGGCTGTTTGGGAGTACAGTAGTGACGGTGATGTCTCTACTGTACCCAGAGAGACTGCAATTAAAGAACATTCATCTCTGTTTGATTGTACTCTGTTTGTTCAATTGCTCTCCACGCTGAACTTAATAAAGGATAGACTTTCTTTTAATTGGAAGAAGACGACCGTATTCTGTTTACGACACGTATCCTTTAACCGGGGGGTGCATCACAGTCCAGGGGCTGGCAGTGTTTAAAGGGCCGATGGTAGTTGATGGGGAGCATTGGCACTGGCTTCAGATTTATCTCAAATACAAAGACTGACTCCTTGAATCAGAAATAAAGTGAAGGTTTGGGGATTGCTGTTGTGAATATTCAGTTTGTTTTAATCTAATTCTCTTTAACTGCAGCTGATGTTTCTCTGAATGGAACATCGGAGAATCAGCAACAGGAGGCGGAGACTGATCAGGATCAGGACCTTGACCAACGTGGTGTCCCTGAGAGAGGATCTTGTCCCAATGGCTGGTTTTATTTTAATTCTGTCTCCTCCTGTTACCGGTTTCTCCGTGACAGAAAGACTTGGATCGAAGCTGAGGTAAGTCCCTGGAGTCTCCATTTTAAGTTATTGTTTGTTCCTCAGTGTTTCTAAATGTGACAGGACGCAGAGAATGAAAGAACCTTCTTGTTTTGGAACATAGGAACAGGAGTAGGCCATTCAGCCCCTCGTGCCTGCTCTGCCATTTGATAAGATCATGGCTGATCTGTGATCTGACTCCATATCCCTGCCTTTGGCCCATATCCCTTAATACCTTTGGTTGCCAAAAAGCTATCTATCTCAGATTTAAATTTAACAATTGAGCTAGTATCAATTGCTGTTTGCGGAAGAGAGTTCCAAACTTCTACCACCCTTAGTGTGTCGAAATGTTTTCTAATCTCGCTCCTGAAAGGTCTGGCTCTAATTTTTAGACTGTGCCCCCTACTCCTAGAATCCCCAACCAGCGGAAATAGTTTCTCTCTATCCACCCTATCTGTTCCCCTTAATATCTTTTAAACTTCGATCAGATCACCCCTTAACCTTCTAAACTCCAGAGAATACAACCCCAATTTGTGTAATCTCTCCTCGTAACTTAACCCTTGAAGTCAGGGTATCATTCTAGTAAACCTACGCTGCACTCCCTCCAAGGCCAATATGTCCTTCCGAAGGTGCGGTGCCCAGAACTGCTCACAGTACTCCAGGTGCGGTCTAACCAGGGTTTTGTATAGCTGCAGCATAACTTCTGCCCCCTTGTACTCTAGTCCTCTAGATATAAAGGCCAGCATTCCATTTGCCTTCTTGATTATTTTCTGCACCTGTTCGTGACACTTCAATGATCGATGTACCTGAACCCCTAAGTCCCATTGGACATCCACTGTTTTTAACTTTTTACCATTTAGAAAGTACCCTGTTCTATCCTTTTTTGATCCAAAGTGGATGACCTCACATTTGTCTACATTGAATTCCATTTGCCACAGTTTTGCCCATTCACCTAATCTATCAATATCGCTTTGTAATTTTATGTTTTCATCTACACTGCTTACAATGCCACCAATCTTTGTGTCATTGGCAAACTTAGATATGAAACTTTCTATGCCTTCATCTAAGTCGTTAATAAATATTGTGAATAATTGAGGCCCCAAGACAGATCCCTGCGGGACTCCACTAGTCACATCCTGCCAATGTGAGTACCTACCCATTATCCCTACTCTCTGTCGCCTTTCGCTCAGCCAACTTCCTAACCAAGTCCGTACTTTTCCCTCGATTCCATGGGCTTCTATCTCAGCTAACAGTCTCTTATGAGGGACCTTATCAAATGCCTTCTGGAAGTCCATATAAATAACATCCATTGACATTCCCCTGTCCACTACTTTAGTCACCTCTTCAAAAAATTCAATCAGGTTTGTCAGGCATGACCTACCTTTCACAAATCCATGCTGGCTCTCTCTGATCAACTGAAAATTCTCAGTGTTCAGTCACCCTATCCTTAATTATAGTCTCCAGCATTTTCCCCACAACAGATGTTAGGCTAACTGGTCTATAATTCCCCGGTTTCCCTCTCTCTCCTTTCTTAAAAAGCGGAGTGACCTGTGCAATTTTCCAATCTCGAGGGTCAGTTCCTGAATCGAGAGAACTTTGAAAGATTATAGTTAGGGCATCCGCCATGTGCTCACCTACTTCCTTAAAACCCTGGGATGGAAACCATCTGGTCCTGGGGATTTGTCACTCTTTAGTGCTATTATTTTCTTCATTACTGTTGCTTTACTTATATTAATTTTATCGAGTCCCTGTCCCCGATTCAATATTAGTTTTCTTGGGATTTCCGGCATGCTATCCTCTCTTTTGACTGTAAATACTGACGCAAAGTAATTGTTCAACATGTCCGCCATTTCCCCATTGTCAATGACAATATCCTCACTTTCAGTTTTTAAGGGGTCAACACTGCTCCTGACCACCCTCTTTTTCCTAATATAACTGTAAAAGTTCTTTGTATTGGTTTTGATATCCCTTGCGAGTTTCTTTTCATACACTCTTTTTGTAGCTCTTACTATCTGTTTTGTGACCCTTTGTTGATCTTTGTATCTTTCCCATTCGCCAGGATCTGTGCCATTTTTTGCCTTTTTGTATGCCCTTTCCTTATGTCTTATACTGTCCCTTACCTCTTTAGTTGTCCATGGCTGTTTTTTTTGGCAAGTAGAGTTCTTGCCCCTCAGGGGTATAAACAGATTCTGTATCACGTTCAATGTTTCTTTAAACATTTCCCACTGATCATCAGTCGTTTTACCCATTAACAGATTTGCCCAGTTTACTGTGGACAGTCTCTGTCTCATCCCATTGAAGTCGGCCTTGCCCAAGTCTAGAATCTTAGCAGCTGATTCACTTTTTTCCCTTTCAAACACTACATTGAGCTCGATCATGTTCTGATCACTATTGGATAGATGTTCACGCACAGTTAAGCCGTTAACTAAATCTGGTTTATTACTCATTACTAAATCTAGTATGGCTTGCCCCCTTGTTGCCTCTCGGACATACTGCTGTAGAAAACTATCCCAGACACACTCAAGAAATTCGCTACCTTTCTGACAGTTGCTAGTCTGCTTTTCCCAATCTATGTGAAGGTTAAAGTCCCCCATTAAGACCACTATGCCTTTCTTATACGCTTGTCTAATCTCTGCATTTATACAATCTAGCACTTCAGAGCAGCTGCCAGGGCTCCTGTACAAAACTCCCACTATAGTCTTAGATCCTTTCCTATTTCTCAATTCAACCCATAAGGTCTCTGTTGGCTGCTTACCTCTCGTTATATCCCCCTTTATCATTGAAGTGATTTCATCTCTAATCATTAATGCTACTCCTCCCACTCTTCCATTTTCCCTATCTCTCCTGTAGACCTTATAACCCGGTATATTTAGTTCCCAATCCTGACCATCCTGCAGCCATGTCTCAGTAATAGCTATCATGTCATACCCTCCAATTTGAATTTGAACCTGTAGTTCATTTAATTTATTCCTTATACTCCGTGCATTTGTATATAGAACTCTTAGTTGGGCCACACACCCTAGCCTGACCTTCAGCTTTGATGCTGGGTTAATCGCCTTACGCCTACTAGTTTTTATTTTATCTGTCGTGCCTAAAGTACACTTTCTTTCCGCTGCTCTACGCTTTTCCCTTTCACTTGTTCTTGAACAACTGTTTGTACTATTTGTATTGTAGATTTCCCCTGGGTCTTCCCCTCTCTTGCTGCTCAACTTTATTCCCTTCTGACTCCCCGCTCAGGTTCCCATCCCCCTGTCACTCTAGTTTAAACCCTCCCCAACAGCACGAGCAAACACCCCCGCGAGGACATTGGTCCCGGTCCTGCTCGGGTGTAACCCGTCACGCTTGTACAGGTCCCACCTTCCCCAGAACCGGTCCCAATGTCCCAGGAATCTAAATCCCTCCCTCCTACACCATCCCTGCAGCCACGCATTCACCCTGTCTATTCTCCTGTTCCTATACTCACTAGCACGTGGCACAGGTAGTAATCCTGAGATCACTACCTTTGAGGACCTGCTTTTTAATTTATCTCCTAACTCCTTAAATTCACCTTGCAGGACCTCATCCCTTTTTTTTACGTATGTCGTTGGTACCAATATGGAGCACGACTACTGGCTGTTCACCCTCCCCCTCCAGAATGCCCTGCAGGAGCTCCGTGACATCCTTGACCCGAGCACCAGGGAGGCAACAAACCATCCTGGAGTCACGTTTGCAGCCGCAGAAACGCCTATCTGTTCCCCTTACAATTGAATCCCCTGTCACTATAGCCCTGCCACTCTTCTTCCTCCCCTCCTGTGCAGCAGAGCCACCCGTGGTGCCCCGAACTTGGCTCTTGCTGCTTTCCCCTGATAAGCCATCTCCCCCAACAGTATCTAAAGCGGGATATCTGTTTGAGAGGGAGATGGCCGCAGAGGACTCCTGCTCGACCTGCCTAGTCCTTTTACTCTGCCTGACGGTCACCCATTTCCTTTCTGCCTGCGTAATCTTTACCTGCGGAGTGACCACCTCACTGAACGTGCTATCCACGATAGTCTCAGCATCGCGGATGCTCCACAGTGAATCCACCCACAGCTCCAGCTCCAAAATACGGTTAGCCAGAAGCTGCAGCTGGACACATTTCTTGCACACATGGTCGCCAGGGACACTGGTAGTGTCCATGACTTCCCACATAGTGCAGGAGGAGCATATCACGGGTGCGAGCTGTGCTGCCATGACTTGCCTTAGACTCTCAGACTCTCCTCCCGCTCTCAGTCTCTCCTTTTTTACTGTGCTCACCTCTCGGACATTGTAGTGGAGATGATATCGGGTTGGGAGCTCGACTCGGGGTCAAATAGAAGGCCAAGGTTGTGAACGGTCTGGTTCAGCCTCAGACAGTGGCCAGGGAGAGGGATGGAGTCGGTGGCGAGGGAATGGAGTTTGTGGCGAGGACCAAAGACAATGACTTCGGTCTTCCCAATATTAAATTGGAGGGAATTTCTGCTCATCCAATACTGGATGTCGGACAAGCAGTGTGACAAATCAGAGGCAGAGGAGAGGTTGAGAGAGGTGGTGGTGAGGTAGAGCTGGGTGTCGTCAGCGTCCATGTGGAACCTGACGCGTGTTTTCGGATGGTTTCGTTGATTGAAGTTCCCCTTTAGAATGACCTTCCAGTTTTCACACACCTTTCAATCTGTGGTCAAACCCTAATGTTCATTTGTTGTTTTCACATTCGAGGTCAAACCAGAGCAGCTCATTGGGTAACTTTTCACCTCCCACTGCATCAACTTGTTAATTCCCTCTGTGACCCTGAGATGAAGCCACAATCTCCAGATAGTAATTCTATCTGAACTAAATTAAACTGGAGATACACACTTAGAAATATTAGCAGTGGTCTGTCGTTCTGATCAATCTGATAGTGTCGACATTGTCACTTTACAGTGACGTGGACTGCAGTGGCCGTCAACATCTGTATTGACAGCAGCTGGATGGATAAAAGTTGGGGAGAACAGGAGAATCAACTCCAGCGACCCTGCAGAACGTTCTCGAACAGAACTGAATACAGTCAATGTGAAATGATGATAAACAACAAATGTTATGTTTTGTTTTTATTTAAAGCTGTCCTGCCAACGACTGGCTACAGGCGGCCATCTTGCCTCCATCCATTGGCAAGAACAGAATCATTTCATTGGACAGCTGTTAAAGGCAGAACACCAATCAAATAATCTTGTTTGGATTGGTTTGAGTGACCGCCACAAGGTAATGTTCTGAGTTACTATATCATAAATTGTTCATTGGAGCAGGAATATACATTTATAAATGATATTATTTCTCTCCCACAGGAAGGGACTTTTCTTTGGACTGATGGATCTTTATCAGATTTCACAAACTGGCGTCAGAACGAGCCCAATAATTATAAAGGAGGAGAGAACTGTGTGGTAATTATTTCAGGTAAGTTGATATTGAAACGTGTGATAGAAATGGTATTTAATGGGAAATTAATCCGAACAAATGGATTGAGACTGAGACTCAGTGTGGGTGATTTTTAGACTTTGACAGCACTGGACTTCCTGACCCTTTTTGCAGCAATTTGCAGCCAGCTTCCAGCTCAAGCTGTTTAATGGAGGGACGTACACTGGGTGTAAACACTGGGGAGAGAGGGACGGACACTGGGTGTGAACACTGCCGATACAGGGACGTACACTGGGTGTGAACACTGCCGATACAGGGACGTACACTGGGTGTGAACACTGCCGATACAGGGACGTACACTGGGTGTGAACACTGCCGATACAGGGACGTACACTGGGTGTGAACACTGCCGATACAGGGACGTACACTGGGTGTGAACACTGCCGATACAGGGACGTACACTGGGTGTGAACACTGCCGACACAGGGACGTACACTGGGTGTAAACTCTACACTGTCTCTTCCTGCTCAACTGTCCATCTGTGTGGATCCTGCAGTGATGAGGCCATACCGAGGCGGGCCTTATAACTGGCCCACATTTAATGAGTTGGTCCTGACATGTGTCAGGCTGGAGCCGTGCTCCCAGTGGCAGGACTCCATTCTGATTTTCAGGGAATGTTGTGTAAACACACTCAAGCTTCCCGCATCCGCCCCTCACTTTACTGATGCTGGAAACGTCCCCCCTCCCCCCTCGTTCCACAGCGGGTTCATGTCCCAGAGTTAAAATGTTGTAATTGGTTCCAGAAATCCCAGACTTTGCTCCAATCGTGTGCAGTGGGGGAGGTGAGTGTTTAGGGCTGGGGGTGAGGACTTCCTGTCCATCCCACACTGGGAAATCCAGCCCAGGGTGTGCTCCACACCTTCAGTCAGGAACTGTCCAAAACCCCCACTGAATATTGTAAGGTTTGTGGATTTCAGTGAGGCGCTCACTGACTGACTGTACACGGCATCAGAACAGGAAGTGGCTCATTTTCTTCACAAGGTGAACTGATGGGTGAAGAGACTGGTAAAATTAATGGATCACAGACACTGACTCACAGATTGATCCATTGCTAATATTTCTGACGAAATAGAAAGGCTGAAAGAAGTCAGTTCCGTGGAGAGACTGGAGAAACTGGGATTGTTCTCCTTCCAGCAGAGAAGGTTAAGGAGAGATTTAATAGTGGGGCTCAAAATCATGAGTTTTGACAGAGTAAATATGGAGAAACTGTTTCCAGTGGCAGGAGGGTCAGTAAACAGAGGACACAGATTTAAGATAATCGGGAAAAGAACCAGAGGGGAGATGAGGAGGAAAAAAATGTTGGGCGGCGAGTTGTTCTGATCTGGAATGTGCTGCCTGAGGGGAGGAAGCAGATTCAATAATTACTTTCAAAAGGGATTTGGATAAATATTTGAAGAGACAAAATTAGCCGGGCTCTGAGGAATGGGACTGATTGGAAAGTTCCTTCAAAGAGCCAGCACAAGGATGATGGGCCGAATAGCCTCCTTCTGTGCTTTATCATCTCGGACTGTATGAAATAATTACACAAACAGCAGCCTGATTCACCAATGGGTAAAGGTCGAAATCAATTCTTTTTTCAGATAAATGGAATGATGTGCCCTGTACAGGAAAATCTCCCTTCATTTGCTCCTACAAACTGCACGACTGGTAGAAGAATCCAGCGATGCTCCAAGGATCCTTTCCCGGAGTGGATTCAGATCCTCGATTTGTTTGTAGCCGCACTCACTGCCTGTGGTGATTGTACTGACTCAGTCTGTTAACCAATAATAAAGGTAATTGCATCATGGGCTGTGTTTGATGCTGTGAGTCTAGTTTATAGGAGCCCTCCTGACCCACTGGACCCTCTCCCCACCTCTTCACTCAATACTGCATTAGGGAGAAGGCCACACAGACTTTATAAAATTAACTTTCAGTATATGAACCTTTTGGTTTGCAAAAGACAAACTTTAAAGGGATGAGATGGAATTAATGGGGAAATATCACTGAGAGGAATCTGTCGATGGAAATTGGAACTGATTGAAAGCTGCACTAATGGAGAGTATGGAAGATAAATATATCCTCCCAAAAATAACGAAAGTCCCCGGAATGAGGCAACGGGACAATAAAATGGGAAGAAAGATCATCAAACGGTGCAGGACTGCAGGGAAAAGGGGCTCTGGGAGGAGAGGAATTTCCTCCAACAGATTAAATGGTAGAGATGAGGACAGCAAAAGATGTGAAGAATAACAACATTCTACCAGTGTTCCCCACAGTGAGAATAGATTCAAGGTGCTGCCAAAACACACTGCCTGGAAATGTCACTCTTGCTTCCTGTCACACAATTCCTGTCACGCTTCAATTTCCTGTTTATTACACTGAGCCGTGATGCAGTTTTCCTGGCTGAAAACTAGGTGGCGCTGTAGTGTTCATTATACTCATCCCTGATTGGCTGACTGGGTCATAAGAACATCAGAAACAGGAGCAGGAGTGGGCCAATCGGCCCCTCGAGCCTGCTCCGCCATTCAATAAGATCATGGCTGATCTGATCCTAACCTCAAATCTAAATTCATGTCCAATTTCCTGCCCGCTCCCCGTAACCCCGAATTCCCTTGACTTCTAGGAAACTGTCTATTTCTGTTTTAAATTTATTTAATGATGTAGCTTCCACAGCTTCCTGGGGCAGCAAATTCCACAGACCTACTACCCTCTGAGTGAAGAAGTTTCTCCTCATCTCAGTTTTGAAAGAGCAGCCCCTTACTCTAAGATTATGCCCCCTAGTTCTAGTTTCACCCATCCTTGGGAACATCCTTACCACATCCACCCGATCAAGCCCCTTCACAATCTTATCTTTCAATAAGATCGCCTCTCATTCTTCTGAACTCCAATGAGTCGAGTCCCAATCTACTCAACCTCTCCTCATATGTCCGCCCCCTCATCCCCGGGTTTGACCGAGTGAACCTTCTTTGTACTGCCTCGAGAGCAAGTATGTCTTTTCTTAAGTATGGACACCAAAACTGTATGCAGTATTCCAGGTGCGGTCTCACCAATACCTTATACAACTGCAGCAATACCTCCCTGTTTTTATATTCTATCTTCCGAGCAATAAAAGCCAACATTCTGTTGGCCTTCTTCATCACCTGCTGCACCTGCATACTAACTTTTTGATTTTCTTGCACTAGGACCCCCAGATCCCTTTGTACTGCAGTACTTTCCAGTTTCACGCCATTAAGATAATAACTTGCTCTCTGATTTTTCCTGCCAAAGTGCATAACCTCACATTTTCCAATATTGTTTTGCATCTGCCAAATTTCCGCCCACTCACCCAGCCTGTCTATATCCCCCTGTAGGTTTTTTATGTCCTCCTCACTCTCCACTTTCCCTCCCATCTTTGTATCATCTGCAAACTTTGATATGTTACACTCGGTCCCTTCCTCCAAATCATTAATATAGATTGTAAAGAGTTGGGGACCCAGCACCGACCCCTGCGGAACACCACTGGCTACTGGTTGCCAGTCCGAGAATGAACCATTTATCCCAACTCTCTGCTTCCTGTTAGATAACCAATCCTCCCCCCATGCCAGAATATTCCCCTCAATCCAGTGATTCTTTATCTTGAGCAATGATCTTTTATGTGGCACCTTGTCGAATGCCTTCTGGAAGTCTAAATATACTACGTCCACTGTTTCCCCTTTATCCACCCTGTACGTTATGTCCTCAAAGAACTCAAGCAAATTTGTTCGACATGACTTCCCCTTCGTAAAGCCATGCTGACTTTGTCCTATTAAATTCAAAATTTTACCCACCACAGATGTTAGGCTAACTGGTCTATAATTTCCAGCCTTCTGCCTACTACCCTTTTTAAATAAGGCTGTTACATTCGCAGTTTTCCAATCTGCCGGGACCTTTGCCGAGTCTAGAGAATTTTGGAAAATTATTACCAAAGCATCCACAATCCCTACTGCCACTTCCCTCAAGACCCTCGGATGTAAGCCATCAGGTCCAGGGGATTTATCCACCTTGAGTCCCATTAATTTACTGAGTACCAATTCCTCAGTGATTTTAATCGTATTTAGCTCCTCCCCCCCCCTCGAGCCCCCTGTTTGTCCAGTGTTGGGATATTCTTAGTGTCCTCTACCGTAAAGACGGAAACAAAATATTTGTTCAGCATTTTTGCCATCTCCATGTTTCCCACCATTAATTTCCCGGTCTCATCCTCTAAGGGACCTACGTTTGCCTTAGCCACCCTTTTTCTTTTTATATAACTGTTGAAACTCTTGCTATCTGTTTTTATATTTTTTGCTAATTGATTTTCATAATCTATCTTCCCTTTCTTAATCAATCCTTTAGTTACTTTTTGCTGTCTTTTGAAGACTTCCCAATCTCCTATCCTCCCACTAAGTTTGGCTACCTTGTATGTCCTTGTTTTTAGTCGGATACGATCCTTAATTTCTTTACTTAGCCATGGATGGCTGTCATTTCTTTTACACCCTTTTTTCCTCAGTAGAATATATATTTTTTGAAAGTTGTAAACTCACTCCTTAAATGAACACCACTGCTCATGTACCGTCTTACCCTTTAATCTATTTTCCCAGTCCACTTTAATCAATTCCGCTCTCATACCATCATAGTCTCCTTTATTCAAGCTCAGTACGCTTGTTTGAGAACCAACCTTCTCACCCTCTAATTGGATATGGAATGTAACCAGGTTATGGTCACTCATTCCAAGGGGATCCTTAACTCGGACGTGATTAATAAATCCTGGCTCATTACACAGGACCAGGTCCAAGGTTGCTTGCCCCCTTGTAGGATCAGTTACATACTGCTCAAGAAATCCATCCCTAATACACTCAATAAACTCTTCCTCAAGGCTGCCCTGCCCAATTTGATTTGTCCAGTTAATATGATAGTTAAAATCCCCCGTAATTATAGCTGTTCACTGATTACATGCCCCGACTATTTCCTGATTAATACTTCTTCCAGCAGAGTTGCAACTATTAGGAGGCCTATATACTCCGCCCACAAGTGTTTTTTTCCCCTTATTATTCCTTATCTCTCCCCAAACTGTTTCATTATCCTGATCCTTTGTCCCAATATCATTTCTCTGTATTACAGTGATTCCTTCCTTTATTAATGATGTGGAGATGCCGGTGATGGACTGGGGTTGACAATTGTAAACAATTTTACAACACCAAGTTATAGTCCAGCAATTTTATTTTAAATTCACAAGCTTTCGGAGATTTTCTCCTTCCTCAGGCAAATGTTTCAAGATCTTAGTGTCCTCTACCGTAAAGACTGAAACTTGAAACATTTGCCTGAGGAAGGAGAAAATCTCCGAAAGCTTGTGAATTTAAAATAAAATTGCTGGACTATAACTTGGTGTTGTAAAATTGTTTACAATTCCTTTATTAACATAGCCACCCCACCTCCTCTTCCTTCCTGCCTGTCCTTCCTGATTGTTAAATACCCTGGCATATTTAATTCCCAGTCATTGTCACCCTGCAGCCATGTTTCTGTAATGGCCACAAGATCATACCCATACGTAGTTATTTGTGCCGTTAACTCGTCCATTTTGTTACGAATGTTATGTGCATTCAGATAAAGAACTTTCAAAAATGTTTTGTGACACTTAATTCCTGCTTTTTCCTTTTTTAACACTTTACATTTTACTCCATACCTTCTGTCCCTTCCTGATACACTTTCCTCTGTCTCCCTGCTCAGGTTCCCAATCTCCTGCCACAGCTTTGATGCTCGGTTCATCGCCTTACGCCTTCTAGTTTTTATTTTATCTGTCGTGCCGAAAGTACACTTTCTTTCCACTGCTCTACGCTTTTCCTTTTCACTTGTTCTTGAACAACTGTTTGTACTATTTGTATTGTAGATTTCCCCTGGGTCTTCCCCTCTCTTGCTGCTCTCAATTTTATTCCCTTCTGACTCCCCGCTCAGGTTCCCATCCCCCTGCCACTCCAGTTTAAACCTTCCCCAACAGCACGAGCAAACACCCCCGCGAGGACATTGGTCCCGGTCCTGCTCGGGTGTAACCCGTCACGCTTGTACAGGTCCCACCTTCCCCAGAACCGGTCCCAATGTCCCAGGAATCTAAATCCCTCCCTCCTACACCATCCCTGCAGCCACGCATTCACCCTGTCTATTCTCCTGTTCCTATACTCACTAGCACATGGCACCGGTCTTAATCCCGAGATCACTACCTTTGAGGACCTACTTTTTAATTTATCTCCTAACTCCTTAAATTCACCTTGCAGGACCCCATCCCTTTTTTTACCGATGTCGTTGGTACCAATATGGAGCACGACTACTGGCTGTTCACCCTCCCCCTCCAGAATGCCCTGCAGCCGCTCCGTGACATCCTTGACCCGAGCACCAGGGAGGCAACAAACCATCCTGGAGTCACGTTTGCGGCCGCAGAAACGCCTATCTGTTCCCCTTACAATTGAGTCCCCTATCACTATAGCCCTGCCACTCTTCTTCCTCCCCTCCTGTGCAGCAGAGCCACCCGTGGTGCCCCGAACCTGGCTCTTGCTGCTTTCCCCTGATAAGCCATCTCCCCCAACAGAAGATAAAGCAGAATATCTGTTTGAGAGGGAGATGGCCCCAGGGGACTCCTGCTCTACCTTCCTCGTCCTTTTACCCTGCCTGGCGGTCACCCATTTCCTTTCTGCCTGCGTAATCTATACCTGCGGTGTGACCACCTCACTGAACGTGCTATCCACGATAGTCTCAGCATCGCGGATGCTCCACAGTGAATCCACCCGCAGCTCCAGCTCAATTTTAAACTTTAAAATTGAGCTTAAACAGTTGAAAACAATATACACGAGATTTTAAAGAGATTAACCCTTAAACTCCCACACGTACCAAACTCTCAGCAGTTCACACTCATGTGATCACCTCCAGCCTTGGCACTCCCAGTCCCCTTGAAGGTCGACAGGTCAAAGGTCCACAGGTCAAACTCCACCAGTGGGTCTCCCCGGCTCCATTTTGCTCCTTCCCCATTTTCCGCTCCAATGTGGGTCCCACTCCCACTGGGCCTTTTACTTTGAAGGCCTGTTGCCAGCGGCCCCCCGGCTGAGAGCCCCCGACCTGCCCACAGTGACCCCCAACCACAGTCCCTGCGTCCCGGGACTGACACGACAGAAGCTGGGCTCCCACTGAGCGGGAATGGGAATGGGAACGGGAACGGGAATGGGAAGAGGCTTTCGCTTTCTCAGGTGCTTTAAGCCCTTTGAAAAATATGAACAAGGAAATTTCAGAACCTTCGAGCCCGTTCCTGCCCCTGGGAAATGGCTTTTGGTGAAGTGGAATCCCCACAGGGTTTATTCAGAATGGGAAGCTCTGCATTGTTCACTGTTCCAAACATATTGGGTGTCAGGTTTGGCTCAGTGGCAGCACTCTCACCTCTGAGTCAGGTCATCGGGTCAAGAACAACTCCACAGACATGAACACACAATCGAGGCTCACACTCCAAATGCAGAACGGAGGGTCAGCACTGAGGGAGCGCTGCACTGTCGGAGGGTCAGTACTGAGGGAGTGCTGCACTGTCGGAGGGTCAGAACTGAGGGAGTGCTGCACTGTCGGAGGGTCAGTACTGAGGGAGTGCTGCACTGTCGGAGGGTCAGTACTGAGGGAGTGCTGCACTGTCGGAGGGTCAGTACTGAGGGAGCGCTGCACTGTCGGAGGGTCAGTACTGAGGGAGTGCTGCACTGTCGGAAGGTCAGTACTGAGGGAGTGCTGCACTGTCGGAGGGTCAGTACTGAGGGAGCGCTGCACTGTCGGAGGGTCAGTACTGAGGGAGTGCTGCACTGTCGGAGGGTCAGTACTGAGGGAGCGCTGCACTGTCGGAGGGTCAGTACTGAGGGAGCGCTGCACTGTCGGAGGGTCAGTACTGAGGGAGTGCTGCACTGTCGGAGGGTCAGTCCCGAGGGAGCGCTGCACTGTCGCAGGGACAGTACCGATGGAGCGCTGCACTGTCGGAGGGTCAGTACTGAGGGAGCGCTGCACTGTCGGAGGGTCAGTACTGAGGGAGTGCTGCACTGTCGGAGGGTCAGTCCCGAGGGAGCGCTGCACTGTCGCAGGGACAGTACCGATGGAGCGCTGCACTGTCGGAGGGGCAGTACTGAGGGAGCGCTGCACTGTCGGAGGGTCAGTACTGAGGGAGCGCTGCACTGTCGGAGGGTCAGTACTGAGGGAGTGCTGCACTGT
Source organism: Heptranchias perlo (assembly GCF_035084215.1). Lineage (NCBI taxonomy): Eukaryota > Metazoa > Chordata > Chondrichthyes > Hexanchiformes > Hexanchidae > Heptranchias > Heptranchias perlo. The sequence continues at coordinate 49,206,947 of NC_090348.1, read as the reverse complement.
CGGAGGGTCAGTACTGAGGGAGCGCTGCACTGTCGGAGGGTCAGTACTGAGGGAGCGCTGCACTGTCGGAGGGTCAGTACTGAGGGAGTGCTGCACTGTCGGAGGGTCAGTCCCGAGGGAGCGCTGCACTGTCGCAGGGACAGTACCGATGGAGCGCTGCACTGTCGGAGGGTCAGTACTGAGGGAGCGCTGCACTGTCGGAGGGTCAGTACTGAGGGAGTGCTGCACTGTCGGAGGGTCAGTCCCGAGGGAGCGCTGCACTGTCGCAGGGACAGTACCGATGGAGCGCTGCACTGTCGGAGGGGCAGTACTGAGGGAGCGCTGCACTGTCGGAGGGTCAGTACTGAAGAGTGCTGCACTGTCGGAGGTTCAGTACTGAGGGAGTGCTGCACTGTCGGAGGGTCAGTACTGAGGGAGCGCTGCACTGTCGGAGGGTCAGTACTGAGGGAGCGCTGCACTGTTGGAGGGTCAGTACTGAGGGAGCGCTGCACTGTCAGAGGGTCAGTACTGAGGGAGTGCTGCACTGTCGGAGGTGCCGTCTTTCAGATAAGATGTTCGAACCGCGGCCTTACCTCCTGCTCAGTTGGACGTAACAGATCCTACAGCAGTACTCACGGAAGAGGAGGGAGTTCTGGCCAACATTTCTCTCTCAACTGTGTGCAGGAGGCCATACCCAGCACACAGGATCTCCAGACTCAGTCACCTTCGAGGGTCTCTCTGAGGAGCACTTCTGGGGGAGGCAGTGTTCCAGCCAGCCTGTCTCAGACCTCTGCAGCCTCTTGCAACACAACCTGCTGGCTGCTCGACCAGGGAGGGCCTGACATGCCGGTGGTCTGAGAGTCACCACAGGCCTGAATGTTTACACCAGTGGCTCCTTTCACGCTGCGAGAGGGGCCATCGGCCACGTCTCCCAGTCTGCAGTTCACAGCTGCGTTAAGCAGGTGACTGACCCCCTCTTTGCCGGGGCTGAGCAGGACATCAGCTCCGCCACTGACCTCAGCAGTGACCGGGACCGAGCTTTGCAGCAGTGGCCGGCTTCCCTCGTCTGCAGAGTGGGATTGACTGTCGACACGTGGCCATTGGGAAAGCAGCAACATTCGGCAACAGAGAGGACAAGGTGAGAAAGGCAGGGAGCTGCCCTTCGACTCATGTCCGCAGCCCCACACACTCATCTCATGCTCAGCTCACCTCTCCTCACACACTCACCGCACACACTCACCGCACACACTCATCTCATGCTCAGCTCACCTCTCCTCACACACTCACCGCACACACTCACCGCACACACTCATCTCATGCTCAGCTCACCTCTCCTCACACACTCACCGCACACACTCACCGCACACACTCATCTCATGCTCAGCTCACCTCTCCTCACACACTCACCGCACACACTCACCGCACACACTCATCTCATGCTCAGCTCACCTCTCCTCACACACTCACCGCACACACTCACCGCACACACTCATCTCATGCTCAGCTCACCTCTCCTCACACACTCACCGCACACACTCACCGCACACACTCATCTCATGCTCAGCTCACCTCTCCTCACACACTCACCGCACACACTCATCTCATGCTCAGCTCACCTCTCCTCACACACTCACCGCACACACTCACCGCACACACTCATCTCATGCTCAGCTCACCTCTCCTCACACACTCACCGCACACACTCACCGCACACACTCACCTCTCCTCACACACTCACCGCACACACTCACCGCACACACTCACCTCTCCTCACACACTCACCTCACACACTCATCTCATGCTCAGCTCACCTCTCCTCACACACTCACCGCACACACTCACCGCACACACTCATCTCATGCTCAGCTCACCTCTCCTCACACACTCACCGCACACACTCACCGCACACGCTCATCTCATGCTCAGCTCACCTCTCCTCACACACTCACCGCACACACTCACCGCACACACTCATCTCATGCTCAGCTCACCTCTCCTCACACACTCACCGCACACACTCACCGCACACGCTCATCTCATGCTCAGCTCACCTCTCCTCACACACTCACCGCACACACTCACCTCACACACTCACCGCACACACTCACCGCACACACTCATCTCATGCTCAGCTCACCTCTCCTCACACACTCACCGCACACACTCACCTCCCCTCACACACTCACCACGCACACTCACCTCACACACTCACCTCACACACTCACCTCATGCTCAGCTCACCTCTCCTCACACACTCACCTCACACACTCACCTCCACTCGCACACTCACCTCACACTCTCACCTCATGCTCAGCTCACCTCTCCTCACACACTCACCTCACTCACTCACCTCCACTCGCACACTCACCTCACACACTCACCTCACACACTCACCTCACACACTCATCTCATGCTCAGCTCACCTCTCCTCACACACTCACCGCACACATTCACCTCACACACTCACCTCTCCTCACACACTCTCCTCTCCTCACACACTCACCTCACACACTCACCTCACACTCTCACCCCCCTCACACACTCACGTCCCCTCACACACTCACCTCACATACTCACCTTCCCTCACACACTCACCTCACACACTCACCTGTCCTCACACACTCAACCCACACACTCACCTCACACACTCATCTCACACACTCACCTCTAGTCAAGCACTCACCTCACACACTCATGTCTTCACACACTCACCTCACACACTCACCTCCCCTCACAAACTCACCTCACACACTCACCTCTCCTCACACACTCTCCTCACACACTCAACTCACACACTCACCTCTCCTCACACACTCACCTCACCTCACACACTCACCTCACACACTCAACTCACCTCACATACTCTCCTTACACCCTCACCTTGCCTCACACACTCACCTCACACACTCAGTTCACACACTCACCTCACCTCACACACTCACCTCACACTCACCTCACACACTCACCTCTCCTCACACACGCTCCTCACAAACTCTCCTCACACACTAACCTCACACACTCACCTCTCCTCACACACTCACCTCTCCTCACACACTCACCTCGCACACTCACCTCTCCTCACACACTCACCTCACACACTCACCTCACACACTCATCTCTCCTCCCACACTCACCTCTCCTCACACATTCACCTCACACACTCACCTGTCCTCCCACACTCACCTCTCCTCACAAACTCACACCACACACTCTCCTTACACACTCCCCTCACACACTCACCTCTCCTCACACACTCACCTCTCATCACACACTCACCTCACACACTCACCTCACACACTTACCTCCCCTCACACACGCTCCTCACAAACTCACCTCACTCACTCACATCACACACTCACCTCTCCGCACACACTGACCTCTCCTCACACACTCTCCTCACACACTAACCTCACACACTTACCTCTCCTCACACGCTCACCTCACACACTCATCTCTCCTCACACATTCACCTCACACACTCACTGACTCACTCACCTCTCCTCAAACATTCGCCTGTCCCCACACATTCACCTCACACATTCACCTCACACACTCACTTCTCCTCACACACTCACCTCACACACTCTCCTTACACACTCACCTCACACACTCACCTCCCCTCACACACTCACCTCTCCACACACTAAACCCACACAATCACCTCTCCTCACACACTCACCTGTCCTCACACACTCATCTCACACACTCACCTCCAGTCAAGAACTCACCTCACACACCCATATATCTTCACACACTCACCTCACACACTCACCTCTCTTCACACGCACTCACACACTCACCTGTCCTCACACACTCACCTCATGCACTCATCTCACACACTCACCTCCCCTCACACACTCACCTCACACACTCACGTCACCTCACACACTCACCTCTCCTCACACACTCACCGCACACACTCACCTCATAAACTCACCTCACCAACTCACCTCACACACTCATCTCATGCTCAGCTCACCTCTCCTCACACACTCACCTCACACACTCACCTCACACACTCACCTCACACACTCATGTCATGCTCAGCTCACCTCTCCTCACACACTCACCTCACACACTCACCTTACACACTCACCTCACACACTCACATCTCCTCACACACTCACCTCATACACTCACCTCTCCTCACACACTCACCGCACACACTCACCTCACCTCACACACTCACCTCACACACTCACCTCTCCTCAAACACTCACCTCACACACTCTCCTCACACACACACCTCTCCTCACACACTCACCTCACACACTCTCCTCACACACTCACCACTCCTCACACACTCACCTCACACACTCTCCTCACACACACACCTCTCCTCACACACTCACCTCACACACTCACCTCACAGACTCACCTCTCCTCACACACTCACCTCACCTCACACACTCACCTCACACACTCACCACACCTCACACACTCACCTCACACAATCATCTCACGCTCAGCTCAGCTCTCCTCACACACTCACCTCACACACTCACCTCCCCTTCACACTCACCTCACCAACTCACCTCACACAATCATCTCACGCTCAGCTCAGCTCTCCTCACACACTCACCTCACACACTCACACACTCACCTCACACATTCACCTCTCCTCACACACTCACCGCACAAGCTCACCTCACCTCACACACTCACCTCACACACTCACCTCTCCTCACAAACTCACACCACATACTCTCCTTACACACTCCCCTCACACACTCACCTCTCCTCACACACTCACCTCTCATCACACACTCACCTCACACACTCACCTCACACACTTACCTCCCCTCACACACTCACCTCACACACTTACCTCCCCTCACTCACTCACCTCACACACTCACCTCTCCGCACACACTCACCTCTCCTCACACACTCTCTTCTCCTCGCACACTCTCTTCACACACTAACCTCACACACTCACCTCCCCTCACACACTCACCTCACACACACACCTATCCTCACACACTCACGTCACACACTCACCTCTCCTCACACACTCACCTCACAAACTCAACTCACTTCACACTCACTTCTCCTCACACACTCACCTCACACACTCACCTCCACTCGCACACTCACCTCTCGTCACACATTCACCATTCCTCACACACTCACCTCACACACACACGTCTGCTCACACACTCACCCCACACTCTCAATTCACACACTCACCTCTCCTCACACGCTCAGCTCACACACTCACCTCACACACTCACCTGCCCTCACACACTCACCTCACACACTCACCTCTCCTCACACACTCAACTCACACACTCACCTATCCTCACACACTCACCTCACAAACTCACCTCTCCTCAAACACTCACCTGACACTCACTTCTCCTCACACACTGACCTCACACACTCACCTCCACTTGTACACTCACCTCACACACTCACCTCACACACTCACCTGCCCTCACACACTCACCTCACACACTTACCTCCCCTCACACACTCACCTCACACACTCACCTCACAAACTCAAGTCTCCTCACACACGCTACTCACAAACTCACCTCACTCACTCACCTCACACACTCACCTCTCCTCACACACTCTCCTCACACACTAACCTCACACACTCACCTCCCCTCACACACTCACCTCACACACACACCTATCCTCACACACTCACGTCACACACTCACCTCTCCTCACACACTCACCTCACAAACTCAACTCACTTCACACTCACTTCTCCTCACACACTCACCTCACACTCTCACCTCCACTCGCACACTCACCTCTCGTCACACATTCACCATTCCTCACACACTCACCTCACACACACACGTCTGCTCACACACTCACCCCACACTCTCACATCACACACTCACCTCTCCTCACACGCTCAGCTCACACACTCACCTCACACACTCACCTGCCCTCACACACTCACCTCACACACTCCTCACACACTCACCTCACACACTCACCTCTCCTCACACACTCACCTCACACACTCACCTCTCCTCACACACTCACCTCACACACTCACCTATCATCACACACTCACCTCCCCTCACACACTCACCTCACAAACTAACCTCTCATCACACACTCACCTCTCCTCACACACTCAGCTCACACACTCACCTCACATACTCACCTCACCTCACACACTCACCTCACAAACTCACCTCCCCTCAAAAACTCACCTCACAAACTAACCTCTCATCACACACTCACCTCTCCTCACACACTCAGCTCACACACTCACCTCACACACTCACCTCACACACTCACCTCCCCTCACACACTCACCTCACACACACACCTATCCTCACACACTCACGTCACACACTCACCTCTCCTCACACACTCACCTCACAAACTCAACTCCCCTCACACACTCACCTCACACTCACTTCTCCTCACACACTCACCTCACACACTCACCTCCACTCGCACACTCACCTCTCGTCACACATTCACCATTCCTCACACACTCACCTCACACACACACGTCTGCTCACACACTCACCCCACAATCTCACCTCACACACTCACCTCTCCTCACACGCTCAGCTCACACACTCACCTCACACACTCACCTGCTCTCACACACTCACCTCACACACTCACCTCTCCTCACACCCTCAACTCACACACTCACTTCTCCTCACAAACTCACCTCACACACTCACCTCCACTCGCACACTCACCGAACACACTCACCTCACACACTCACCTCTCGTCACACATTCACCACTCCTCACACACTCACATCAAACACAAACCTCTGCTCACACACTCATCTCACACACTCAACTCTCCTCACACACTCAACTCACACACTCACCTCTCCTCACACACTCACCTCACACACTCACCTCCACTCGCACACTCACCTAACACACTCACCTCACACACTCACCTCTCGGCACACATTCACCACTCCTCACACACTCACATCACACACAAACCTCTGCTCACACACTCACCTCAAGCACTCACCTCTCCTCACACACTCACCTCACAAACTCATTTCTCATCACAATCTCACCTCTCCTCACACATTCAGCTCACACACACACCTCACACACTCAACTCCCTTCACACACTCACCTCTCCTCACACACTCACCTCACACACTCATCTCACCTCACACACTCACCACACAAACTCACCTCTCCTCACACACTCACCTCACACTCACTTCTCCTCACACACTCACATCACACACTCACCTCCACTCGCACACTCACCTCACACACTCACCTCACACACTCACCTCTCCTCACACACTCACCTCACACACTCTCCTACCCTCACACACTCAGCTCACAAACTCATCGCTCATCACACACTCACCTCTCCTCACACACTCACCTCACACACACAGGTCTGCTCACACACTCACCCCACACTCTCACATCACACACTCACCTCTCCTCACACGCTCAGCTCACACACTCACCTCACACACTCACCTGCCCTCACACACTCACCTCACACACTCACCTCTCCTCACACACTCAACTCACACATTCACCATTCCTCACACACTCACCTCACACACACACGTCTGCTCACACACTCACCCCACACTCTCACATCACACACTCACCTCTCCTCACACGCTCAGCTCACACACTCACCTCACACACTCACCTGCCCTCACACACTCACCTCACACTCACTTCTCCTCACAAACTCACCTCACACACTCACCTCCACTCGCACACTCACCTAACACACTCACCTCACACACTCACCTCTCGTCACACATTCAGCACTCCTCACACACTCACATCACACACAAACCTCTCCTCACACACTCACCTCACACACTCAACTCTCCTCACACACTCAACTCACACACTCACCTCTCCTCACACACTCACCTCACACACTCACCTCCACTCGCACACTCACCTAACACACTCACCTCACACACTCACCTCTCATCACTCAATCACCACTCCTCACACACTCACATCACACACAAACCTCTGCTCACACACTCACCTCAAGCACTCACCTCTCCTCACACACTCAACTCACAAACTCACCTCTCATCACAAACTCATCTCTCCTCACACACTCAGCTCACACACACACCTCACACACTCAACTCCCTTCACACACTCACCTCTCCTCACACACTCACCTCACACACTCACCTCTCCTCACACACTCACCACACAAACTCACCTCTCCTCACACACTCACCTCACACTCACTTCTCCTCACACACTCACATCACACACTCACCTCCACTCGCACACTCACCTCACACACTCACCTCACACGCTCACCTCTCGTCACACATTCTCCACTCCTCACACACACAACTCACACACTCACCTCTCCTCACACACTCACCTCACAAACTCACCTCTCCTCACACACTCACCTCACACTCACTTCTCCTCACACTCACCTCACACACTCACCTCCACTCGCACACTCACCGAACACACTCACCTCACACACTCACCTCTCGTCACACATTCACCACTCCTCACACACTCACAGCACACACAAACCTCTGCTCACACACTCACCTCACACACTCAACTCACCTCACACACTCAACTCACACACTCACCTCTCCTCACACACTCACCTCACACACTCTCCTACCCTCACACACTCAGCTCACAAACTCATCGCTCATCACACACTCACCTCTCCTCACACACTCACCTCACACACTCACCTCTCATCACACACTCACATCCCCTCACACACTCACCTCACACACTCACCTCCACTCGCACACTCACCTCACACACTCAGCTCACACACTCAACTCACACACTCACCTGCCCTCACACACTCACCTCACATAATCACCTCTCCTCACACACTCAACTCACACACTCACCTCTCCTCACACACTCACCTCACAAACTCACCTCTCCTCACACACTCACCTGATTCTCACTTCTCCTCACACACTTACCTCACACACTCACCTCCACTCGTACACTCACCTCACACACTCACCTCTCGTCACACATTCACCACGATGAACACACTCACATCACACACACACCTCTGCTCACACACTCACCTTACACACTCAACTCTCCTCACACACTCACCTCACACACTAACCTATCATCACACACTCACCTCCCCTCACATACTCACCTCACAAACTAACCTCTCATCACACACTCACCTCTCCTCACCCACTCAGCTCACACACTCACCTCACACACTCACCTCACACACTCACCTCACCTCACACACTCACCTCACACACTCACCTCCACTCACACACTCACCTCACAAACTAACCTCTCATCATACACTCACCTCTCCTCACACACTCAGCTCACACACTCACCTCACAAACTCAACTCCCCTCACACACTCACCTCACACTCACTTCTCCTCACACACTCACCTCCACTCGCACACTCACCTCACACACTCACCTCTCGTCACACATTCACCATTCCTCACACACTCACCTCACACACACGTCTGCTCACACACTCACCCCACACACTCACCTCACACACTCACCTCTCCTCACACGCTCAGCTCACACACTCACCTCACACACTCACCTGCTCTCACACACTCACCTCACACCCTCACCTCTCCTCACACACTCACCTTACACACTCACCTCTCCTCACACACTCACCTCACAAACTCAACTCTCCTCACACACTCACTTCTCCTCACACACTCACCTCACACACTCAACTACACTCGCACACTCACCAAACACACTCACCTCACACACTCACCTCTCGTCACACATTCACCACTCCTCACACACTCACATCACACACAAACCTCTGCTCACACACTCAACTCACACACTCACCTCTCCTCACATATTCACCTCACACACTCACCTCCACTCGCACAATCACCTCACGCACTCACCTCACACACTCACCTCTCGTCACACATTCACCACTATGAACACACTCACATCACAAACGCACACCTCTGCTCACACACTCACCTCACACAATCAACTCTCCTCACACACTCACCTCACAAACTCACCTCTCCTCACACACTCAACTCACACACTCACCTCACATACACACCTCTCCTCACACACTCAACTCACACACTCACCTCTCCTCACACACTCACCTCACAAACTCACCTCTCCTCACACACTCACCTGACACTCACTTCTCCTCACACACTCACCTCCACTTGGACACTCACCTCAAACACTCACCTCTCGTCACACATTCACCACTACGAACACACTCACATCACACACGCACACCTCTGCTCACACACTCACCTCACACAATCAACTCTCCTCACACCCTCAGCTCACAAACTCATCTCTTATCACACACTCACCTCTCCTCACACACTCACCTCACACACTCACCTCACATCACACACTCACCTCCCCTCACACACTCACCTCACAAACTAACCTCTCATCACGCACTCACCTCTCCTGACACACTCAGCTCACACACTCTCCTCACACACTCACCTCCACTCACACACTCACCTCACACACTCACCTCTCCTCACACACTCACCTGACACTCACTTCTCCTCACACACTTCCCTCACACACTCACCTCCACTTGTACACTCACCTCAAACACTCACCTCACACACTCACCTCTCGTCACACATTCACCACTACGAACACACTCACATCACACACGCACACCTCTGCTCACACACTCACCTCACACACTCACCTCTCATCACACACTCACCTCCCCTCACACACTCACCTCACAAACTAACCTCTCATCACGCACTCACCTCTCCTGACACACTCAGCTCACACACTCATCTCACACACTCACCTCCACTCACACACTGACCTCACACACTCACCTCTCCTCACACACTCACCTCACACACTCACCTCTCCTCACACACTCACCTCACATACTCACCACCCCTCACACACGCACCTCACACTCACTTCTCCTCACACACTCACCTCACACACTCACCTCCACTCGCACAATCACCTCACGCACTCACCTCACACACTCACCTCTCGTCACACATTCACCACTACGAACACACTCACATTACACACACACACCTCTGCTCACACACTCACCTCACACACTCAACTCTCCTCACACACTCACCTCACACACTCACCTCTCCTCACACACTCACCTCACACGCTCACCTACCCTCACACCCTCAGCTCACAAACTCATCTCATATCACACACTCACCTCTCCTCACACACTCACCTCACACACTCACCTTTCATCACACACTCACCTCCCCTCACACACTCACCTCACACACTCACCTCTCCTCACACACTCACCTCACACACTCACCTCACCTCACACACTCACCTCACAAACTCACCTCCCCTCACACACGCACCTCACACTCACTTCTCCTCACACACTCACCTCACACACTCACCTCCACTTGGACACTCACCTCAAACACTCACCTCTCGTCACACATTCACCACTACGAACACACTCACATCACACACGCACACCTCTGCTCACACACTCACCTCACACAATCAACTCTCCTCACACCCTCAGCTCACAAACTCATCTCTTATCACACACTCACCTCACACACTCACCTCACATCACACACTCACCTCCCCTCACACACTCACCTCACAAACTAACCTCTCATCACGCACTCACCTCTCCTGACACACTCAGCTCACACACTCTCCTCACACACTCACCTCCACTCACACACTCACCTCACACACTCACCTCTCCTCACACACTCACCTGACACTCACTTCTCCTCACACACTTCCCTCACACACACACCTCCACTTGTACACTCACCTCAAACACTCACCTCACACACTCACCTCTCGTCACACATTCACCACTACGAACACACTCACATCACACACGCACACCTCTGCTCACACACTCACCTCACACACTCATCACACACTCACCTCCCCTCACACACTCACCTCACAAACTAACCTCTCATCACGCACTCACCTCTCCTGACACACTCAGCTCACACACTCATCTCACACACTCACCTCCACTCACACACTGACCTCACACACTCACCTCTCCTCACACACTCACCTCACACACTCACCTCTCCTCACACACTCACCTCACATACTCACCACCCCTCACACACGCACCTCACACTCACTTCTCCTCACACACTCACCTCACACACTCACCTCCACTCGCACAATCACCTCACGCACTCACCTCACACACTCACCTCTCGTCACACATTCACCACTACGAACACACTCACATTACACACACACACCTCTGCTCACACACTCACCTCACACACTCAACTCTCCTCACACACTCACCTCACACACTCACCTCTCCTCACACACTCACCTCACACGCTCACCTACCCTCACACCCTCAGCTCACAAACTCATCTCATATCACACACTCACCTCTCCTCACACACTCACCTCACACACTCACCTCTCATCACACACTCCCCTCCCCTCACACACTCACCTCACAAACTAACCTCTCATCACGCACTCACCTCTCCTCACACACTCAGATCACACACTCACCTCACACACTCACCTCCCCTCACACACTCACCTCACACACTCACCTCTCCTCACACACTCACCTCACACACTCACCTCACCTCACACACTCACCTCACAAACTCACCTCCCCTCACACACGCACCTCACACTCACTTCTCCTCACACACTCACCTCACACACTCACCTCCACTTGCACACTCACTTCACACACTCACCTCTCGTCACACATTCACCACTCCTCACACACTCACCTCCCACACACACGTCTGCTCACACACTCACCCCACACACTCACCTCACACACTCACCTCTGCTCACACACTCAGCTCACACACTGACCTCACACACTCACCTCCCCTCACACACTCACCTCTCCTCACACACTCACCTCACACACTCACATCTCCTCACATACTCACCTCACAAACTCACCTCTCGTCACACACTCACCTCTCCTCACACACTCAGCTCACACACTCACCTCACAAACTAACCTCTCATCACGCACTCACCTCTCCTGACACACTCAGCTCACACACTCATCTCACACACTCACCTCCACTCACACACTCACCTGACACTCACTTCTCCTCACACACTCACCTCCACTTGTACACTCACCTCAAACACTCACCTCACACACTCACCTCTCGTCACACATTCACCACTACGAACACACTCACATCACACACGCACACCTCTGCTCACACACTCACCTCACACACTCACCTCTCATCACGCACTCACCTCTCCTCACACACTCACCTCACAAACTCACCTCCCCTCACACACGCACCTCACACTCACTTCTCCTCACACACTCACCTCACACACTCAACTCCCCTCACACACTCACCTCACACTCACTTCTCCTCACACACTCACCTCACACACTCACCTCCACTCGCACACTCACCTCTCGTCACACATTCACCATTCCTCGCACACTCACCTCACACACACACGTCTGCTCACACACTCACCCCAGACTCTCACCTCACACACTCACCTCTCCTCACACGCTCAGCTCACACACTCACCTCACACACTCATCTGCCCTCACACACTTACCTCACACACTCACCTCTCCTCACACACTCAACTCCCACACCCACCTCTCCTCACACACTCACCTCACAAACTCACCTCTCCTCACAAACTCACCTCACACTCACTTCTCCTCACAAACTCACCTCACACACTCACCTCCACTCGCACACTCACCTAACACACTCACCTCACACACTCACCTCTCATCACACATTCACCACTCCTCACACACTCACATCACACACAAACCTCTGCTCACACACTCACCTCACACACTCAACTCTACTCACACACTCAACTCACACACTCACCTCACCTCACACACTCACCTCCACTCACACACTCACCTAACACACTCACCTCACACACTCACCTCTCGTCACACAAACTACCACTCCTCACACACTCACATCACACACAAACCTCTGCTCACACACTCACCTCAAGCACTCACCTCTCCTCACACACACACCTCACAAACTCACCTCTCATCACAAACTCACCTCTCCTCACACACTCAGCTCACACACACACCTCACACACTCAACTCCCTTCACACACTCACCTCTCCTCACACACTCAGCTCACACACTCACCTCTCCTCACACACTCACCACACAAACTCACCTCTCCTCACACACTCACCTCACACTCACTTCTCCTCACACACTCACATCACACACTCACCTCCACTCGCACACTCACCTCACACACTCGCCTCACACACTCACCTCTCGTCACTCATTCTCCACTCCTCACACACTCAACTCACACACTCACCTCTCCTCACACACTCACCTCACAAACTCACCTCTCCTCACACACTCACCTCACACTCACTTCTCCTCACACTCACCTCACACACTCACCTCCACTTGCACACTCACCGAACACACTCACCTCACACACTCACCTCACACACTCACCTCTCCTCACACACTCACCTCACACACTCTCCTACCCTCACACACTCAGCTCACAAACTCATCGCTCATCACACACTCACCTCTCCTCACACACTCACCTCCCATCACACACTCACCTCCCCTCACACACTCACCTCACACACTCACCTCCACTCGCACACTCACCTCACACACTCAGCTCACACACTCACCTCACACACTCACCTGCCCTCACACACTCACCTCACATACTCACCTCTCCTCACACACTCAACTCACACACTCACCTCTCCTCACACACTCACCTCACACACTCTCCTACCCTCACACACTCAGCTCACAAACTCATTGCTCATCACACACTCACCTCTCCTCACACACTCACCTCACACACTCACCTCTCATCACACACTCACCTCCACTCGCACACTCACCTCACACACTCAGCTCACACACTCACCTCACACACTCACCTGCCCTCACACACTCACCTCACATACTCACCTCTCCTCACACACTCACCTCACACACTCACCTCCACTCACACACTCACCTCACACACTCACCTCTCCTCACACACTCACCTCACACACTCACCTACCCTCACACACTCAGCTCACAAACTCATCTCTCATCACACACTCACCTCTCCTCACACACTCACCTCAGACACTCACCTCTCATCACACACTCACCTCCCCTCACACAGTCACCTCACAAACTAACCTCTCATCACACACTCAGCTCACACTCTCACCTCACACACTCACATCTCATCACACACTCACCTCCCCTCACACACTCACCTCACACACTCACCTCCACTCGCACACTCACCTCACACACTCACCTCACACACTCACCTCTCGTCACACATTCACCACTCCTCACACACTCACCTCACACACTCACCTCACACACTCACCTCTCGTCACACATTCACCACTCCTCACACACTCAGCTCACACACTCACCTCACACATTCACCTGCCCTCACACACTCATCTCACATACTCACCTCTCCTCACACACTCAACTCACACACTCACCTCTTCTCACACACTCACCTCACAAACTCACCTCTCCTCACACACTCACCTGACACTCACTTCTCCTCTCACACTTACCTCACACACTCACCTCCACTTGTACACTCACCTCACACACTCAACTCACACACTCACCTCTCGTCACACATTCACCACTACGAACACACTCACATCACACACGCACACCTCTGCTCACACACTCACCTCACACACTCAACTCTCCTCACACACTCACCTCACACACTCACCTCTCCTCACACACTCACCTCACACACTCACCTACCCTCACACCCTCAGCTCACAAACTCATCTCTTATCACACACTCACCTCTCCTCACACACTCACCACACACACTCACCTCTCATCACACACTCACCTCCCCTCACACACTCACCTCACAAACTAACCTCTCATCACGCACTCACCTCTCCTGACACACTCAGCTCACACACTCACCTCCACTCACACACTCACCTCACACACTCACCTCTCCTCACACACTCACCTCACACACTCACCTCTCCTCACACACTTACCTCACAAACTCACCTCCCCTCACACACGCACCTCACACTCACTTCTCCTCACACACTCACCTCACACACTCTCCTCCACTCGCACACTCACCTCACACACTCAGCTCACACACTCACCTCACACACTCACCTACCCTCACACACTCAGCTCACAAACTAACCTCTCATCACACACTCACCTCTCCTCACACACTCAGCTCACACACTCACCTCACACACTGACCTCCCCTCACACACTCACCTCACACACTTACCTCTCCTCACACACTCAGCTCACACACTCACCTCACACACTCACCTCCACTCACACACTCACCTCAAACACTCACCTCTCCTCACACACTCACCTCACACACTCACGTCTCCTCACACACTCACCTCACACACTCACCTACCCTCACACACTCAGATCACAAACTCACCTCTCATCACACACTCACCTCTCCTCACACACTCACCTCAGACACTCACCTCTCATCACACACTCACCTCCCCTCACACACTCACCTCACAAACGAACCTCTCATCACACACTCAGCTCACACTCTCACCTCACACACTCACATCTCATCACACACTCACCTCCCCTCACACACTCACCTCACACACTCACCTCCACTCGCAAACTCACCTCACACACTCACCTCACACACTCACCTCTCGTCACACATTCACCACTCCTCACACATTCAGCTCACACACTCAACTCACACACTCACCTACCCTCACACCCTCAGCTCACAAACTCATCTCTTATCACACACTCACCTCTCCTCACACACTCACCTCACACACTCACCTCTCATCACACACTCACCTCCCCTCACACACTCACCTCACAAACTAACCTCTCATCACGCACTCACCTCTCCTGACACACTCACCTCACACACTCACCTCTCATCACACACTCACCTCCCCTCACACACTCACCTCACAAACTAACCTCTCATCACGCACTCACCTTTCCTGACACACTCAGCTCACACACTCACCTCACACACTCAATTCCCCTCACACACTCATCTCACACACTCACCTCTCCTCATACACTCAGCTCACACACTCACCTCTCCTCACACACTCGCCTCACAAACTCACCGCCCCTCACACACGCACCTCACAATCACTTCTCCTCACACACTCACCTCACACACACACCTCTGCTCCCATACTCACCTCACACACTCAACTCTCCTCACACACTCACCTCACACACTCACCTCTCCTCACACACTCACCTCACACACTCACCTACCCTCACACCCTCAGCTCACAAACTCATCTCTTATCACACACTCACCTCTCCTCACACACTCAGCTCACACACTCACCTCACACACTCACCTCCCCTCACACACTCACCTCACAAACTCACCTCTCCTCACACACTCACCTCACACACTCACCTCTCCTCACACACGCACCTCACACTCACTTCTCCTCACACACTCACCTCACACACTCACCTCCACTCGCACACTCACCTCTCAAACTCACCTCTTGTCACACATTCACCACTCCTCACACACTCACCTCACACACTCACCTCACACACTCACCTGTCCTCACACACTCATCTCACATACTCACCTCCCCTCACACACTCAACTCACACACTCACCTCTCCTCACACACTCATCTCACAAACTCACCTCTCCTCACACACTCACCTCACACTCACTTCTCCTCAAACACTCACCTCACACACTCACCTCCACTCATACACTCACATCACACACTCACCTCTCCTCACACACTCACCTCTCCTCTCACACTCACCTCCCACACACACGTCTGCACACAAACTCACCCCAAACACTCACCTCACACACTCACCTCTCCTCACACACTCAGCTCACACACTGACCTCACACACTCACCTCCCCTCACACACTCACCTCTCCTCAAACACTCACCTCACACACTCACCTCTCCTCACATACTCACCTCACAAACTCACCTCTCGTCACACACTCACCTCACACTCACATCTCCTCACACACTCACCTCACACACTCACCTCCACTCACACACTCACCTCACACACTCACCTCTCCTCACACACTCACCTCACACACTCACCTCCACTCGCACACTCACCTCACACACTCACCTCAAACACTCACCTCTCGTCACACATTCACCACTCCTCACACACTCAGCTCACACACTCAACTCACACACTCACCTGCCCTCACACACTCACCTCACATACTCACCTCTCCTCACACACTCAACTCACACACTCACCTCTCCTCACACACTCACCTCACAAACTCACCTCTCCTCACACACTCACCTGACACTCACTTCTCCTCACACACTTACCTCACACACTCACCTCCACTTGTACACTCACCTCACACACTCACCTCACACACTCACCTCTCGTCACACATTCACCACTACGAACACACTCACATCACACACGCACACCTCTGCTCACACACTCACCTCACACACTCAACTCTCCTCACACACTCACCTCACACACTCACCTCTCCTCACACACTCACCTCACACACTCAAGCACCCTCACACCCTCAGCTCACAAACTCATCTCTTATCACACACTCACCTCTCCTCACACACTCACCTCACACACTCTCCTACCCTCACACACTCAGCTCACAAACTCATCGCTCATCACACACTCACCTCTCCTCACACACTCACCTCCACTCACACACTCACCTCACACTCTCACCTCTCCTCACACACTCACCTCACACACTCACCTCTCCTCACACACTCACCTCACAAACTCACCTCCCCTCACACAGGCAACTCACACTCACTTCTCCTCACACACTCACCTCACACACTCACCTCCACTCGCACACTCACATCACACACTCACCTCTCGTCACACATTCACCACTCCTCACACACTCACCTCCCACACACACGTCTGCTCACACACTCACCCCACACACTCACCTCACACACTCACCTCTCCTCACAACTCAGCTCACACACAGACCTCACACACTCACCTCCCCTCACACACTCACCTCTCCTCACACACTCACCTCACACACTCACCTCTCCTCACATACTCACCTCACAAACTCACCTCTCGTCACACACTCACCTCACACTCTAATCTCCTCACACACTCACCCCACACACTCACCTCCACTTGCACACTCACCTCACACACTCACCTCACACACTCACCTACCCTCACACACTCAGCTCACAAACTAACCTCTCATCACACACTCACCTCTCCTCACACACTCAGCTCACACACTCACCTCACACACTCACCTCCCCTCACACACTCACCTCACACACTCACCTCTCCTCACACACTCAGCTCACACACTCACCTCACACACTCACCTCCACTCACACACTCACCTCACACACTCACCTCTCCTCACACACTCACCTCACACACTCACGTCTCCTCACACACTCACCTCACACACTCACCTACCCTCACACACTCAGCTCACAAACTCATCTCTCATCACACACTCACCTCTCCTCACACACTCACCTCAGACACTCACCTCTCATCACACACTCACCTCCCCTCACACACTCACCTCACAAACGAACCTCTCATCACACACTCAGCTCACACTCTCACCTCACACTCACATCTCATCACACACTCACCTCCCCTCACACACTCACCTCCACTCGCAAACTCACCTCACACACTCACCTCACACATTCACCTGCCCTCACACACTCATCTCACATACTCACCTCTCATCACACACTCACCTCTCCTCACACACTCAGCTCACACACTCACCTCACACACTCACCTCCACTCACACACTCACCTAACACACTCACCTCTCCTCACACACTCACCTCACACACTCACCTACCCTCACACACTCACCTCCCCTCACACACTCACCTCACACACTTAACTCTCCTCACACATTCACCACTACAAACACACTCACATCACACACACACACCTCTGCTCCCACACTCACCTCACACACTCAACTCTCCTCACACACTCACCTCACAAACTCACCTCCCCTCACACACGCACCTCACACTCACTTCACCTCACACACTCACCTCACACACTCACCTCCACTCGCACACTCACCTCTCGTCACACATTCACCACTCCTCACACACTCACCTCCCACACACACGTCTGCTCACACACTCACCCCAAACACTCACCTCACACACTCACCTCTCCTCACACACTCAGCTCACACACTGACCTCACACACTCACCTCCCCTCACACACTCACCTCTCCTCAAACACTCACCTCACACACTCACCTCTCCTCACATACTCACCTCACAAACTCACCTCTCGTCACACACTCACCTCACACTCACATCTCCTCACACACTCACCTCACACACTCACCTCACACACTCACCTACCCTCACACACTCAGCTCACAAACTAACCTCTCATTACACACTCACCTCTCCTCACACACTGAGCTCACACACTCACCTCACACACTCACCTCCACTCACACACTCACCTCACACACTCACCTCTCCTCACACACTCACCTCACACACTCACCTACCCTCACACACTCACCTCCCCTCACACACTCACCTCACAAACTAACCTCTCATCACACACTCAGCTCACACTCTCACCTCACACACTCACATCTCTTCACACACTCACCTCCCCTCACACACTCACCTCACACACTCACCTCCACTCGCACACTCACCTCACACACTCACCTCTCGTCACACATTCACCACTCCTCACACACTCACCTCACACACTCACCTCACACACTCACCTGTCCTCACACACTCATCTCACAAACTCACCTCTCCTCACACACTCACCTCACACTCACTTCTCCTCAAACACTCACCTCACACACTCACCTCCACTCATACACTCACCTCACACACTCACCTCTCGTCACACATTCACCACTACAAACACACTCACATCACACACACACCTCTGCTCACACACTCACCTCACACACTCAACTCTCCTCACACACTCACCTCACAAACTCACCTCTCCTCACACACTCACCTCACACACTCACCTCACACACTCACCTACCCTCACACACTCAGCTCACAAACTAACCTCTCATCACACACTCACCTCTCCTCACACACTCAGCTCACACACTCACCTCACACACTCACCTCCACTCACACACTCACCTCACACACTCACCTCTCCTCACACACTCACCTCACACACTCACCTACCCTCACACACTCAGCTCACAAACTCATCTCTCATCACACACTCACCTCTCCTCACACAGTCACCTCACAAACTAACCTCTCATCACACACTCAGCTCACACTCTCACCTCACACACTCACATCTCATCACACACTCACCTCCCCTCACACACTCACCTCACACACTCACCTCCACTCGCACACTCACCTCACACACTCACCTCACACACTCACCTCTCGTCACACATTCACCACTCCTCACACACTCACCTCACACACTCACCTCACACACTCACCTGTCCTCACACACTCATCTCACATACTCACCTCCCCACACACACTCAACTCACACACTCACCTCTCCTCACACACTCATCCCACAAACTCACCTCTCCTCACACACTCACCTCACACTCACTTCGCCTCAAACACTCACCTCACACACTCACCTCCACTCATACACTCACCTCACACACTCACCTCTCGTCACACATTCACCACTACTAACACACTCACATCACACACACATCTCTGCTCACACACTCACCTCACACACTCAACTCTCCTCACACACTCACCTCACAAACTCACCTCTCCTCACACACTCACCTCACACACTCAACTCTCCTCACACTCACCTCACACACTCACCTCTCCTCACACACTCACCTCACACACTCACCTACCCTCACACCCTCAGCTCACAAACTCATCTCTTATCACACACTCACCTCTCCTCACACACTCACCTCACACACTCACCTCTCATCACACACTCATCTCCCCTCACACACTCACCTCACAAACTAACCTCTCATCACACACTCACCTCTCCTCACACACTCAGCTCAAACACTCACCTCAGACACTCACCTCCCCTCACACACTCACCTCACACACTCACCTCTCCTCACACACTCACCTCACACACTCACCTCTCCTCACACACTCACCTCACAAACTCACCACCCCTCACACACGCACCTCACACTCACTTCTCCTCACACACTCACCTCACACACTCACCTCCACTCGCACAGTCACCTCACACACTCACCTCACACACTCACCTGCCCTCACACACTCACCTCACATACTCACCTCTCCTCACACACTCAACTCACACACTCACCTCTCCTCACACACTCACCTGACACTCACTTCTCCTCACACACTTACCTCACACACTCACCTCCACTCGTACATTCACCTCACACACTCACCTCACACACTCACCTCTCGTCACACATTCACCACTACGAACACACTCACATCACGCACACACCTCTGCTCACACACTCACCTCACACACTCAACTCTCCTCACACACTCACCTCACACACTCAACTGTCTTCACACACTCATCCCACACACTCATCTCTCCTCACACATTCATCTCTCCTCACACACTCACCTCACACACTCATCTCACACACTCACCTCTCCTCACTCACTCATCTCTCCTCACACACTCACCTCATCTCACATACGCACCTCACACACTCACCACTCCTCACACACTCACCTCACACACTCACCTCACACACTCACCTCCCCTCACACACTCACCTCACACACTCACCTCCCCTCACACACTCACCTCACACACTCACCACTCCTCACACACTCACCACTCCTCACACACTCACCTCACAAACTCACCTCTCATCACACACTCACATCTCCTCACACACTCACCTCACACACTCATCTCACACACTCACCTCCCCTCACACACTCACCTCACACACTCACCTCTCCACACAAACTCACCTAACATACTCACCTCACACAATCTTCTCAAACACTCACCTCACACACTCATCTCTCCTCACACACTCACCTCACACACTCACCCCACCTCACACACTCACTTCACACACTCACCTCTCCCCACACACTCACCTCACACACTCACCTCTCCTCACACACTCACCTCACACACTCACCTCTCCTCACACACTAACCTCACAGACTCACCACTCCTCACACACTCACCTCCCCTCACACACTCACCTCTCACTCACTTCAGCTCACACACTCACTTCACACACTCACCTCTCCTCACACACTAACCTCACAGACTCACCACTCCTCACACACTCACCTCCCCTCACACACTCACCTCAAACACTCTTCACCTCACACACTCACTTCACACACTCACCTCTCCCCACACACTCACCTCACACACTCACCTCTCCTCACACACTCACCTCACACACTCACCTCTCCTCACACACTAACCTCACACACTCACCTCCCCTCACACACTCACCTCACACTCACTTCTCCTCACACACTCACCTCACACAATCACCTCCACTCGCACACTCACCTCACAAACTCAACTCACACACTCACCTCTCCTCACACACTTAGCTCTCACACTCACCTCACACACTCACCTCCCCTCACACACTCACCTCACACGCTCACGTCTCCTCACACACTCACCTGAAACTCACCTCACACACTCACCTCCCCTCACACACTCAGCTCACAAACTCATCGCTCATCACACAATCACCTCTCCTCACACACTCACCTGACACACTCACCTCTCATCACACACTCACCACCCCTCACACACTCACCTCACACACTCACCTCTCGTCACACATTCACCACTCCTCACACACTCAGCTCACACACTCACCTCACACACTAACCTGCCCTCACACACTCACCTCACATACTCAACTCTCCTCACACACTCAACTCACACACTCACCTCTCCTCACACACTCACCTCACAAATTCACCTCTCCTCACACACTCACCTCACACTCACTTCTCCTCACACACTCAACTCACACACTCACCTTCACTCATACACTCACCTCACACACTCACCTCTCGTTACACACACACCTCTGCTCACACACTCACCTCACACACTCAACTCTCCTCACACTCACCTCACACACTCACCTCTCCTCACACACTCACCTCACACACTCACCTACCCTCACACCCTCAGCTCACAAACTCATCTCTTATCACACACTCACCTCTCCTCACACACTCACCTCACACACTCACCTCTCATCACACACTCACCTCCCCTCACACACTCAACTCACAAACTAACCTCTCATCACACACTCACCTCTCCTCACACACTCACCTCACACACTCACCTCTGCTCACACACTCACCTCACACACTCACCTCTCCTCACACACTCACCTCACAAACTCACCACCCCTCACACACGCACCTCACACTCACTTCTCCTCACACACTCAACTCACACACTCACCTCCACTCACACACTCACCTCACACACCCACCTCTCGTCACACATTCACCACTCCTCACACACTCACCTCACACACTCACCTCTCATCACACACTCACCTCCCCTCACACACTCACCTCACACACTCACCTCCACTCGCACAGTCACCTCACACACTCACCTCACACACTCACCTGCCCTCACACACTCACCTCACATACTCACCTCTCCTCACACACTCAACTCACACACTCACCTCTCCTCACACACTCACCTCACATACTCACCTCTCCTCACACACTTACCTCACACACTCACCTCCACTCGTACACTCACCTCACACACTCACCTCACACACTCACCTCTCGTCACACATTCACCACTACGAACACACTCACATCACGCACACACCTCTGCTCACACACTCACCTCACACACTCAACTCTCCTCACACACTCACCTCACACACTCAACTGACTTCACACACTCATCCCACACACTCATCTCTCCTCACACATTCACCTCTCCTCACACACTCACCTCACACACTCACCTGTCCTCACACACTCACCTCACACACTCATCTCACACACTCACCTCTCCTCACACACTCATCTCTCCTCACACACTCACCTCACACACTCACCTCACACACTCACCTCCCCTCACACACTCACCTCACACACTCACCTCCCCTCACACACTCACCTCACACACTCACCACTCCTCACACACTCACCACTCCTCACACACTCACCTCACAAACTCACTCCTAATCACACACTCACATCTCCTCACATACTCACCTCACACATTCATCTCACACACTCACCTCCCTTCACACACTCACCTCATACACTCACCTCACTTCACACACTCACCTCACACACTCACCTCTCCACACAAACTCACCTAACATACTCACCTCACACAATCTTCTCAAACACTCACCTCACACACTCATCTCTCCTCACACACTCACCTCACACACTCACCCCACCTCACACACTCACTTCACACACTCACCTCTCCCCACACACTCACCTCACACACTCACCTCTCCTCACACACTCACCTCACACACTCACCTCTCCTCACACATTAACCTCACACACTCACCACTCCTCACACACTCATCTCTCCTCACACACTCCCCTCCCCTCACACACTCACCTCACACTCACTTCTCCTCACACACTCACCTCACACAATCACCTCCACTCACACACTCACCTCACAAACTCAACTCACACACTCACCTCTCCTCACACACTTAGCTCTCACACTCACCTCACACACTCACCTCCCCTCACACACTCACCTCACACGCTCACGTCTCCTCACACACTCACCTGACACTCACCTCACACACTCACTTCCCCTCACACACTCACCTCACACACTCACCATTCCTTACATACTCACCTCACAAACTCACCTCTCATCACACACTCACCTCTCCTCACACACTCACCTCACTCACTCATCTCACCCACTCACCTCCCCTCACACACTCACCTCACACACGCAACTCACTTCAAACACTCACCTCACACACTCACCTCTCCACACACACTCACCTAACATACTCACCTCACACACTCACCTCACACACTCACCTCACACACTCATCTCTCCTCACATATTCACCTCACACACTCACCCCACCTCACACACTCACTTCACACACTCACCTCTCCCAACACACTCACCTCTCCTCACACACTCACCTCACACACTCACCTCTCCTCACACACTCACCTTACACACTCACCGCTCCTCACACACACACCTCACAAACTCACCTCCCCTCACACACTCACCTCACACTCACTTCACCTCACACACTCACCTCACACACTCACCTCCACTCGCACACTCACCTCACAAACTCAACTCGCACACTCACCTCTCCTCACACACTCAGCTCTCACACTCACCTCACACACACATCTCCCCTCACACATTCACCTCACACACTCACCTCTCGTCACACATTCACCACTCCTCACACACTCACCTCACACACACACCTCTGCTCACACTCTCACCACACACACTCATCCCACACACTCATCTCTCCTCACACATTCACCTCTCCTCACACACTCACCTCACACACTCACCTGTCCTCACACACTCACCTCACACACTCATCTCACACACTCACCTCTCCTCACACACTCATCTCTCCTCACACACTCACCTCATCTCACATACGCACCTCACACACTCACCACTCCTCACACACTCACCTCACACACTCACCTCACACACTCCCCTCCCCTCACACACTCACCTCACACACTCACCTCCCCTCACACACTCACCTCACACACTCACCACTCCTCACACACTCACCTCACAAACTCACCTCACAAACTCACCTCTCATCACACACTCACATCTCCTCACACACTCACCTCCCCTCACACACTCACCTCACACACTCACCACTCCTCACACACTCACAACTCCTCACACACTCACCTCACAAACTCACCTCTCATCACACACTCACATCTCCTCACACACTCACCTCACACACTCATCTCACACATTCACCTCCCCTCACACACTCACCTCATACACTCACCTCACTTCACACACTCACTTCACACACTCACCTCTCCACACAAACTCACCTAACATACTCACCTCACACAATATTCTCAAACACTCACCTCACACACTCATCTCTCCTCACACACTCACCTCACACACTCACCCCACCTCACACACTCACTTCACACACTCACCTCTCCCCACACACTCACCTCACACACTCACCTCTCCTCACACACTCACCTCACACACTCACCTCTCCTCACACACTAACCTCACAAACTCACCACTCCTCACACACTCACCTCACACTCACTTCTCCTCACACACTCACCTCACACAATCACCTCCACTCACACACTCACCTCACACTCACTTCTCCTCACACACTCACCTCACACAATCACCTCCACTCACACACTCACCTCACAAACTCAACTCACACACTCACCTCTCCTCACACACTTAGCTCTCACACTCACCTCACACACTCACCTCCCCTCACACACTCACCTCACACGCTCACGTCTCCTCACACACTCACCTGACACTCACCTCACACACTCACCTCCCCTCACACACTCACCTCACACACTCACCACTCCTCACACACTCACCACTCCTCACACACTCACCTCACAAACTCACCTCTCATCACACACTCACCTCTCCTCACACACTCACCTCACTCACTCATCTCACCCACTCACCTCCCCTCACACACTCACCTCACACACGCAACTCACTTCACACACTCACCTCACACACTCACCTCTCCACACACACTCACCTAACATCCTCACCTCACACACTCACCTCACACACTGACCTCACACACTCATCTCTCCTCACACATTCACCTCACACTCTCACCCCACCTCACACACTCACCTCACACACTCAACTCTCCTCACACACTCACCTCACACACTCACCTCTCCTCACACACTCACCTTACACACTCACCGCTCCTCACAAACTCACCTCACAAACTCACCTCCCCTCACACACTCACCTCACACTCACTTCACCTCACACACTCACCTCACACACTCACCTCCACTTGCACACTCACCTCACAAACTCAACTCGCACACTCACCTCTCCTCACACACTCAGCTCTCACACTCACCTCACACACTCACCTCCCCTCACAAATTCACCTCACACACTCACCTCTCGTCACACATTCACCACTCCTCACACACTCACCTCACACGCACACCTCTGCTCACACTCTCACCCCACACACTCACCCCACACTCTCACCTCACACACTCACCTCTCCTCACACACTCAGCTCTCACACTCACTTCACACACTCACCCCCCTCACCCATTCGCCTCACACACTGACCTCTCCTCACACACTCACCTCACAATCTCACCTCTCCTCACACAATCACCTCACACTCACTTCTCCTCACACACTCACCTCACACACTCGCCTCCACTCACACACTCACCTCACATAATCAACTCACACACTCACCTATCGTCACACATTCACCACTCCTCACACACTCACCTGACACACTCAACTCTCCTCACACACACACCTCACACAATCACCTCTCCTCACACACTCACCTCACAAACTCACCTCTCATCACACACTCACCTCTCCACACACACTCACCTCACACACACACCTCTCATCACACACTCACCTCCCCTCATACACTCACCTCACACACTCACTTCTCCTCACACACTCACCTCATACACTCACCTTTCCTCACACACTCACCTCACAAACTAACCTCTCATCACACACTCACCTCACACTCACTTCTCCTAACACACTCACCTCACACACTCACCTCTCGTCACACATTATCCACTCCTCACACACTCACCCCACACACTCAACCCACACACTCACCTCACACACTCACCTCTCCTCACACACTCACCTCACACACTCACCTCCCCTCACACACTCACTTCACACACTCACCTCACTTCACACACTCACCTCACACACTTACCTCTCCACACACACTCACCTAACATACTCACCTCACACACTCTCCTCACACACTCACCTCACACACTCACCTCTCCTCACACACTCACCTCACACACTCACCTCTCCTCACTCACTCACCGAAAAAACTCACCTCCCCTCACACACTCACTTCACACTCACTTCTCCTCACACACTCACCTCACACACTCACCTCCACTCGCAAACTCACCTCACACACTCACCTCACACTCACTTCTCCTCACACACTCACCTCACACACTCACCTCCACTCGCAAACTCACCTCACACACTCACCTCACACACTCACCTCTCGTCACACATTCACCACTTCTCACACACTCACCTCACACACACACCTCCCCTTACACACTCACCTCCCCTCACACACTCACCTCACACACTCATCCCACACACTCATCTCTCCTCACAAATTCACCTCTCCTCACACACTCACCTCACACACTCAGCTGTCCTCACACACTCACCTCACACACTCATCTCACACACTCACCTCCAGTCAAGCACTCACCTCGCACACTCATATGTCTTCACACACTCACCTCACACACTCACCTCTCTTCACACGCACTCACACACTCACCTGTCCTCACACACTCACCTCATGCACTCATCTCACACATTCACCTCCACTCACTCACTCACCTCACACAATCACCTCACCTCACACACTCACCTCTCCTCACACATTCACCTCTCCTCACACACTCACCTAACATACTCACCTCACACACTCACCTGACTCACTCACCTCTCCTCAAACATTCACCTGTCCCCACACACTCACCCCACACACTCTCCTTTCACACTCCCCTCACACACTCACCTCTCCTCACACATTCACCTCACAAACTCACCTCTCCTCACACACTCCCCTCTCCTCACACACTCACCTCACACACTCACC
The DNA here is from genome assembly GCF_035084215.1 of Heptranchias perlo. Classification (NCBI taxonomy): domain Eukaryota; kingdom Metazoa; phylum Chordata; class Chondrichthyes; order Hexanchiformes; family Hexanchidae; genus Heptranchias; species Heptranchias perlo. The sequence continues at coordinate 49,177,029 of NC_090348.1, read as the reverse complement.
TCACACTCTCACCCCCTCACACACTCACCTCACACACTCACCTCCCCTCACACACTCACCTCCCCTCACACACTCACCTCACACACTCACCTCTCTTCACACTCTCAACCCACACAATCACCTCTCCTCACACACTCACCTCACACTCTCACCTCTCCTCACACATTCCCATCTCCTCACACACTCACCTCACACACTCACCTGTCCTCACACACTCACCCCACACACTCACCTCACACACTCATCTCACACACTCACCTCTAGTCAAGCACTCACCTCACACAATCATATGTCTTCACACACTCACCTCACACACTCACCTCTCTTCACACGCACTCACACACTCACCTGTCCTCACACACTCACCTGATGCACTCATCTCACACACTCACCTCCCCTCACTCACTCACCTCACACACTCACCTCACCTCACACACTCACCTCACCTCACACACTCACCTCACACACTCACCTCTTCCACACACTCTCAACTAACATACTCACCTCACACACTCACCTCTCTTCACACACTCTCCACTCCTCACACACTCACCTCACACACACCTCTGCTCACACACTCCCCTCACACACTCACCTCACAAACTCACTTCTCATCACACACTCACCTCTCCTCACACACTCACCTTACACACTGACCTCTCATCACACACTCACCTCCCCTGATACACTCACCTCACACACTCACCTTTCCTCACAAACTCACCTCACAAACTCACCTCTCCTCACACACTCACCTCACACTCACTTCTCCTAACACACTCACCTCACACACTCACCTCTCGTCACACATTATCCACTCCTCACACACTCACCCCACACACTCACCCCACACACTCACCTCACACACTCACCTCTCCTCACACACTCACCTCACACACTCACCTCCCCTAACACACTCACTTCACACACTCACCTCACTTCACACACTCACCTCACACACTCACCTCTCCACACACACTCACCTAACATACTCACCTCACACACTCTCCTCACACACTCACCTCACACACTCACCTCTCCTCACACACTCACCTCACACACTCACCCTGCCTCACACACTCACCTCACACAGTCACCTCTCCTCACACACTCAACTCTCCTCACACACTCACCTCACACACTCACCTCTCCTCACACACTCACCTCATACACTCACCTCTCCTCACTCACTCACCTCACAAACTCACCTCCCCTCACACACTCACTTCACACTCACTTCTCCTCACACAGTCACCTCTCCTCACAAACTCACCTCTCTTCACACACTCAACCCACACACTCACCTCCCCTCATACACTCACGCCACACACTCACCCCACACACTCACCTCACACACTCACCTCTCCTCACACGCTCAACTCACACACTCACCTCCCCTCACACACTCAACTCACACACTCACCTCTCCTCACACACTCACCTCACACACTCACCCCACACACTCACCTCTCCTCCCACACTCACCTCACAAACTCACCTCTCCTCACACACTCACCTCACACACTCACCTGACTCACTCACCTCTCCTCAAACATTCACCTGTCCCCACACACTCACCTCACACACTCACCTCTCCTCACGCACTCACCTCTCCTTTCACACTCCCCTCACACACTCACCTCTCCTCACACATTCACCTCACAAACTCACCTCTCCTCACACACTCACCTCACACACTCACCTCACACACACCTCTGCTCACACACTCCCCTCACACACTCACCTCACAAACTCACTTCTCATCACAAACTCACCTCTCCTCACACACTCACCTTACACACTGACCTCTCATCACACACTCACCTCCCCTCATACACTCAACACACACACTCACCTTTCCTCACACACTCGCCTCACAAACTCACCTCTCCTCACACACTCACCTCACACTCACTTCTCCTAACACACTCACCCCACACACTCACCCCACACACTCACCTCACACACCCTCCTCTCCTCACACACTCACCTCACACACTCACCTCCCATCACACACTCACTTCACACACTCACCTCACTTCACACACTCACCTCACACACTTACCTCTACACACACACTCACCTAACAGACTCACCTCACACACTCTCCTCACACACTCACCTCACACACTCACCTCACACACTCACCTCACACAGTCACCTCTCCTCACACACTCAACTCTCCTCACACACTCACCTCACACAGTCACCTCTCCTCACACACTCACCTCATACACTCACCTCCCCTCATACACTCAACACACACACTCACCTTTCCTCACACACTCGCCTCACAAACTCACCTCTCCTCACACACTCACCTCACACTCACTTCTCCTAACACACTCACCTCACACACTCACCTCTCGTCACACATTATCCACTCCTCACACACTCACCCCACACACTCACCCCACACACTCACCTCACACACCCTCCTCTCCTCACACACTCACCTCACACACTCACCTCCCATCACACACTCACTTCACACACTCACCTCACTTCACACACTCACCTCACACACTTACCTCTACACACACACTCACCTAACAGACTCACCTCACACACTCTCCTCACACACTCACCTCACACACTCACCTCACACACTCACCTCACACAGTCACCTCTCCTCACACACTCAACTCTCCTCACACACTCACCTCACACAGTCACCTCTCCTCACACACTCACCTCATACACTCACCTCTCCTCACTCACTCACCTCACAAACTCACCTCCCCTCACACACTCACTTCACACTCACTTCTCCTCACACACTCACCTCACTCACTCACCTCCACTCGCAAACTCACCTCACACACTCACCTCACACACTCACCTCTCGTCACACATTCACCACTTCTCACACACTCACCTCACACATACACCTCTGCTCACACACTCACCCGACACACTCACCTCCCCTCACACACTCACCTCCCCTCACACACTCACCTCACACACTCATCCCACACACTCATCTCTCCTCACAAATTCACCTCTCCTCACACACTCACCTCACACACTCAGCTGTCCTCACACACTCACCTCACACACTCATCTCACACACTCACCTCCAGTCAAGCACTCACCTCGCACACTCATATGTCTTCACACACTCACCTCACACACTCACCTCTCTTCACACTCTCAACCCACACAATCACCTCCCCTCACTCACTCACCTCACACACTCACCTCACCTCACACACTCACCTCACACACTCACCTCTTCCACACACTCTCAACTAACATACTCACCTCACACACTCACCTCACACACTCACCTCTCTTCACACACTCTCCACTCCTCACACACTCACCTCACACACACCTCTGCTCACACATTCCCCTCACACACTCACCTCACAAACTCACCTCTCATCACACACTCACCTCTCCTCACACACTCACCTTACACACTGACCTCTCATCACACACTCACCTCCCCTCATACACTCAACACACACACTCACCTTTCCTCACACACTCGCCTCACAAACTCACATCTCCTCACACACTCACCTCACACTCACTTCTCCTAACACACTCACCTCACACACTCACCTCTCGTCACACATTATCCACTCCTCACACACTCACCCCACACACTCACCCCACACACTCACCTCACACACCCTCCTCTCCTCACACACTCACCTCACACACTCACCTCCCATCACACACTCACTTCACACACTCACCTCACTTCACACACTCACCTCACACACTTACCTCTACACACACACTCACCTAACAGACTCACCTCACACACTCTCCTCACACACTCACCTCACACACTCACCTCACACACTCACCTCACACAGTCACCTCTCCTCACACACTCACCTCATACACTCACCTCTCCTCACTCACTCACCTCACAAACTCACCTCCCCTCACACACTCACTTCACACTCACTTCTCCTCACACACTCACCTCACTCACTCACCTCCACTCGCAAACTCACCTCACACACTCACCTCACACACTCACCTCTCGTCACACATTCACCACTTCTCACACACTCACCTCACACATACACCTCTGCTCACACACTCACCCGACACACTCACCTCCCCTCACACACTCACCTCTCCTCACACACTCACCTCACACACTCATCCCACACACTCATCTCTCCTCACAAATTCACCTCTCCTCACACACTCACCTCACACACTCAGCTGTCCTCACACACTCACCTCACACACTCATCTCACACACTCACCTCCAGTCAAGCACTCACCTTGCACACTCATATGTCTTCACACACTCACCTCACACACTCACCTCTCTTCACACGCACTCACACACTCACCTGTCCTCACATACTCACCTCATGCACTCATCTCACACACTCACCTCCCCTCACTCACTCACCTCACACACTCACCTCACCTCACACACTCACCTCACACACTCACCTCTCCACACACACTCACCTAACATACTCACCTCACACACTCTCCTCACACACTCACCTCTCGTCAAGCACTCACCTCGCACACTCATATGTCTTCACACACTCACCTCACACACTCACCTCTCTTCACACGCACTCACACACTCACCTGTCCTCACATACTCACCTCATGCACTCATCTCACACACTCACCTCCCCTCACTCACTCACCTCACACACTCACCTCACCTCACACACTCACCTCACACACTCACCTCTCCACACACACTCACCTAACATACTCACCTCACACACTCACCCCACACACTCACCTCTCCTCACAGACTCACCTCTCCTCACACACTCACCCCACACACTCACCTCACACATTCATCTCACACACTCACCTCTCGTCAAGCACTCACCTCACACACTCATATGTCTTCACAAACTCACCTCACACACTCACCTCTCTTCACACGCACTCACACACTCACCTGTCCTCACACACTCACCTCACACACTCATCTCTCCTCACACACTCACCTCATCTCACATGCTCACCTCACACACTCACCGCTCCTCACACACTCACCTCACACACTCACCTCACACTCTCACCCCCCTCACACACTCACCTCACACACTCACCTCCCCTCACACACTCACCTCACACACTAACCTCCCCTCACACACTCAACTCACACACTCACCTCCCCTCACACGCTCACCTCACACACTCACATCTCTTCACACACTCAGCCCACACACTCACCTCTCCTCACACATTCACCTCTCCTCACACACTCACCTCACACATTCACCTCTCCTCACACACTCACCTCACACACTCACCTCTCGTCAAGCACTCACCTCGCACACTCATCTGTCTTCACACACTCACCTCACACACTCACCTCTCTTCCCACGCTCTCACACATTCACCTGTTGTCACGCATTCACCTCACACACTTACCTCACACACTCACCTCTCCACACACACTCACCTGACACAATCACCTGACACACTCACCTCACCTCACACACTCACCTCACACACTCACCTCACACACTCACCTCTCCACACACACTCACCTGACATAATCACCTCACACACTCACCTCACACACTCACCTCACACACTTACCTCCCCTCACACACTCATCTCTCCTCACACACTCACCTCATCTCACACACTTACCTCACACACTCACCGCCCCTCACACACTCACCTCACACACTCACCTCGCCTCACACACATTCACCACACACACTCACCATTCCTCACACACTCACCTCTCCTCACACACTCTCCTCATCTCGAACACTCACCTCTCCTCACACACTCAACTCACACACTTACCTCACACACTCACCGCCCCTCACACACTCACCTCACACACTCACCTCCCCTCACACACTCACCTCTCCACACACACTCACCTCACACACTCACCTGACACACTCACATCACCTCACACACTCACCTCACACACTCACCTCACCACACACACTCACCTGACATAATCAACTCACACACTCACCTCACAAACTCACCTCTCATCACACACTCACCTCTCCTCACACACTCACCTCACACACTCATCTCACACACTCAACTCCCCTCACACACTCACCTCACACAATCACCTCACTTCACACTCTCACCTCACACACTCACCTCTCCTCACAAACTCACCTCACACACTCACCTCACCTCACACACTCAACTCACACACTCACCTCACACACTCACCTCACCTCTCACACTCACCTCTCCACACACACTCACCTAACATACTCACATTACACACTCACCTCACACACACATCTCTCCTCACACACTCAGCTCACAAACTCACCGCTCCTCACACACTCACATCTCCTCACTCACTCACCTCACACACTCACCTCCCCTCACACACTGACCTCAACTCACATACTCACCTCACACACTCACCTCACATACTCACATCACACACTCACCCTCCCCACACACTCACCTCACACACTCTCAACCCCTGACACACTCACCTCACACACTCACCTCACACACTCACCTCCCCTCATACACTCACCTCACACACTCACTTCTCCTCACACACTCACCTCATACACTCACCTCTCCTCACACACTCACCTCACACACTCACCTCACACTCAATTCTCCTCACACACTCACCTCTCCACACACACTCACCTGACATAATCACCTCACACACTCACCTCACACACTCACCTCACACACTTACCTCCCCTCACACACTCATCTCTCCTCACACACTCACCTCATCTCACACACTTACCTCACACACTCACCGCCCCTCACACACTCACCTCACACACTCACCTCGCCTCACACACATTCACCACACACACTCACCATTCCTCACACACTCACCTCTCCTCACACACTCTCCTCATCTCGAACACTCACCTCTCCTCACACACTCAACTCACACACTTACCTCACACACTCACCGCCCCTCACACACTCACCTCACACACTCACCTCCCCTCACACACTCACCTCTCCACACACACTCACCTCACACACTCACCTGACACACTCACATCACCTCACACACTCACCTCACACACTCACCTCACCACACACACTCACCTGACATAATCAACTCACACACTCACCTCACAAACTCACCTCTCATCACACACTCACCTCTCCTCACACACTCACCTCACACACTCATCTCACACACTCAACTCCCCTCACACACTCACCTCACACAATCACCTCACTTCACACTCTCACCTCACACACTCACCTCTCCTCACAAACTCACCTCACACACTCACCTCACCTCACACACTCAACTCACACACTCACCTCACACACTCACCTCACCTCTCACACTCACCTCTCCACACACACTCACCTAACATACTCACATTACACACTCACCTCACACACACATCTCTCCTCACACACTCAGCTCACAAACTCACCGCTCCTCACACACTCACATCTCCTCACTCACTCACCTCACACACTCACCTCCCCTCACACACTGACCTCAACTCACATACTCACCTCACACACTCACCTCACATACTCACATCACACACTCACCCTCCCCACACACTCACCTCACACACTCTCAACCCCTGACACACTCACCTCACACACTCACCTCACACACTCACCTCCCCTCATACACTCACCTCACACACTCACTTCTCCTCACACACTCACCTCATACACTCACCTCTCCTCACACACTCACCTCACACACTCACCTCACACTCAATTCTCCTCACACACTCACCTCACACACTCTCCTCCACTTGCACACTCACCTCACACATTCACCTCACACACTCAGCTCACACACTCACCTCTACTCACACACTCACCTCACATACTCACCTCCCCTCACACACTCACCTCACACACTCACCTCTCCTCACACACTCACCTCTCCTCACACACTCACCTCACACACTCACCTCACACGCTCACCTCTCCTCCCACACTGACCTCACACACTCACCTCACACACTCACCTCCCCTCACACACTCACCTCACCTCACACACTCACCTCACATACTCACCTCACCTCACACACTCACCTCACATACTCACCTCACCTCACACACTCACCTCACACACTCACCTCCCCTCACACACTCACCTCACACACTCACCTCACACACTCACCTCTCCACACACCCAACCCACACAATCACCTCCCCTCACACACTCACCTCACATACTCACCTCTCCTCACACATTCACCTCAAACACTCACCTGACTCTCTATCCTCTCCTCAAACATTCACCTGTCCCCACACACTCACCTCACACACTCATCTCTCCTCACACATTCACCTTACACACTCACCTGTCCTCACACACTCACCTCTCCTCACACACTCAACTCACACACTCACCTCACAATCTCACACCCCTCGCACATTCACCTCACACACTTACCACCCCTCACACACTCACCTCACACACTCACCTCTCTTCACATACTCAACCCACACAATCACTTCCCCTCACACACTCACCTCACACACTCACCTCTCCTCACACTCTCACCTCACACACTCACCTCCCCTCACACACTCACCTCACACACTCATCTCACACACTCACCTCCCCTCACACACTCACCTCACACACTCACCTCCCCTCACACACTCACCACACACACTCACCTCTCTTCACACACTCAACCCACACACTCACCTCTCCTCACACATTCACCTCTCCTCAAACACTCACCTCACACACTCACCCCACACACTCACCTCACACACTCATCTCACACACTCATCTCTAGTCAAACACTCACCTCGCACACTCATATGTCTTCACACACACACCTCACACACTCACCTCTCCTCACACGCACTCACACACTCACCTCTTTTCACACATTCACCTCACACACTCACCTGACTCACTCACCTCTCCTCAAACATTCACCTGTCCCCACACACTCACCTCACACACTCACTTCTCCTCACACACTCACCTCACACACTCACCTCACACACTCACTCACCTCTCCTCACACACTCAGCTCACACACTCACCTGTCCTCACACACTCACACCACACACACACCTCACACACTCATCTCACACACTCACCTCTCGTCAAGCACTCACCTCACACACTCATATGTCTTCACACACTCACCTCACACACTCACCGCCCCTCACACACTCACCTCACACACTCAGCTCCCCTCACACACTCACCTCACACACTCACCACTCCTCACACACTCACCTCACAAACTCACCTCTCATCACACACTCACCTCTCCTCACACACTCACCTCACACACTCATCTCACACACTCACCTCCCCTCACACACACTTCACACCCTCACCTCACACACTCACCGCTCCTCACACACTCACCTCACACACTCACCTCTCCTCACACACTCACCTCACACACTCACCTCTCATTAAACACTCACCTCTCCTCACACACTCACCTCACACACTCACCTCACACACTCACCTATCCTCACACACTCACCTCACAAACTCACCTCTCATTAAACACTCACCTCTCCTCACACACTCACCTCACACACTCACCTCACACACTCACCTCACACACTCACCTCCTCTCACACACTCACCTCACACACTCACCTCCCTTCACACATGCACCTCACACACTCACCTCTCATCACACACTCACCTCACACACTCACCTCTCCTCACACACTCACCTCACACACTCACCTCTCCTCACACACTCACCTCACACACTCACCTCTCCACACACACTCACCTCACAAACTCACTTCCCCTCAAACACTCACCTTGCACACTCACCTCTCCTCACAAACTCACCTCACAAGCTCACCTCTCCTCACACACTCACCTCACACATTCACCTCTCCTCACACACTCACCTCACAAACTCACCTCACACACTCACCTCCCTTCACACATGCACCTCACACACTCACCTCTCCTCACACACTCACCTCACACACTCACCTCTCCTCACACACTCACCTCACACACTCACCTCTCCTCACACACTCACCTCACAAACTCACTTCCCCTCAAACACTCACCTTGCACACTCACCTCTCCTCACAAACTCACCTCACAAGCTCACCTCTCCTCACACACTCACCTCACACACTCACCTCCTCTCACACACTCACCTCACACACTCACCTCTCCTCACACACTCACCTCACAAACTCACTTCCCCTCAAACACTCACCTTGCACTCACCTCTCCTCACACACTCACCTCACAAACTCACTTCCCCTCAAACACTCACCTTGCACACTCACCTCTCCTCACAAACTCACCTCACAAGCTCACCTCTCCTCACACACTCACCTCACACATTCACCTCTCCTCACACACTCACCTCACTCACTCACCTCCACTCGCAAACTCACCTCACACACTCACCTCACACACTCACCTCTCGTCACACATTCACCACTTCTCACACACTCACCTCACACATACACCTCTGCTCACACACTCACCCGACACACTCACCTCCCCTCACACACTCACCTCCCCTCACACACTCACCTCACACACTCATCCCACACACTCATCTCTCCTCACAAATTCACCTCTCCTCACACACTCACCTCACACACTCAGCTGTCCTCACACACTCACCTCACACACTCATCTCACACACTCACCTCCAGTCAAGCACTCACCTCGCACACTCATATGTCTTCACACACTCACCTCACACACTCACCTCTCTTCACACTCTCAACCCACACAATCACCTCCCCTCACTCACTCACCTCACACACTCACCTCACACACTCACCTCACACACTCACCTCTTCCACACACTCTCAACTAACATACTCACCTCACACACTCACCTCACACACTCACCTCTCTTCACACACTCTCCACTCCTCACACACTCACCTCACACACACCTCTGCTCACACATTCCCCTCACACACTCACCTCACAAACTCACCTCTCATCACACACTCACCTCTCCTCACACACTCACCTTACACACTGACCTCTCATCACACACTCACCTCCCCTCATACACTCAACACACACACTCACCTTTCCTCACACACTCGCCTCACAAACTCACATCTCCTCACACACTCACCTCACACTCACTTCTCCTAACACACTCACCTCACACACTCACCTCTCGTCACACATTATCCACTCCTCACACACTCACCCCACACACTCACCCCACACACTCACCTCACACACCCTCCTCTCCTCACACACTCACCTCACACACTCACCTCCCATCACACACTCACTTCACACACTCACCTCACTTCACACACTCACCTCACACACTTACCTCTACACACACACTCACCTAACAGACTCACCTCACACACTCTCCTCACACACTCACCTCACACACTCACCTCACACACTCACCTCACACAGTCACCTCTCCTCACACACTCACCTCATACACTCACCTCTCCTCACTCACTCACCTCACAAACTCACCTCCCCTCACACACTCACTTCACACTCACTTCTCCTCACACACTCACCTCACTCACTCACCTCCACTCGCAAACTCACCTCACACACTCACCTCACACACTCACCTCTCGTCACACATTCACCACTTCTCACACACTCACCTCACACATACACCTCTGCTCACACACTCACCCGACACACTCACCTCCCCTCACACACTCACCTCCCCTCACACACTCACCTCACACACTCATCCCACACACTCATCTCTCCTCACAAATTCACCTCTCCTCACACACTCACCTCACACACTCAGCTGTCCTCACACACTCACCTCACACACTCATCTCACACACTCACCTCCAGTCAAGCACTCACCTTGCACACTCATATGTCTTCACACACTCACCTCACACACTCACCTCTCTTCACACGCACTCACACACTCACCTGTCCTCACATACTCACCTCATGCACTCATCTCACACACTCACCTCCCCTCACTCACTCACCTCACACACTCACCTCACCTCACACACTCACCTCACACACTCACCTCTCCACACACACTCACCTAACATACTCACCTCACACACTCACCCCACACACTCACCTCTCCTCACAGACTCACCTCTCCTCACACACTCACCCCACACACTCACCTCACACATTCATCTCACACACTCACCTCTCGTCAAGCACTCACCTCACACACTCATATGTCTTCACAAACTCACCTCACACACTCACCTCTCTTCACACGCACTCACACACTCACCTGTCCTCACACACTCACCTCACACACTCATCTCTCCTCACACACTCACCTCATCTCACATGCTCACCTCACACACTCACCGCTCCTCACACACTCACCTCACACACTCACCTCACACTCTCACCCCCCTCACACACTCACCTCCCCTCACACACTCACCTCACATACTCACCTCTCCTCACACATTCACCTCAAACACTCACCTGACTCTCTATCCTCTCCTCAAACATTCACCTGTCCCCACACACTCACCTCACACACTCATCTCTCCTCACACATTCACCTTACACACTCACCTGTCCTCACACACTCACCTCTCCTCACACACTCAACTCACACACTCACCTCACAATCTCACACCCCTCGCACATTCACCTCACACACTTACCACCCCTCACACACTCACCTCACACACTCACCTCTCCTCACACTCTCACCTCACACACTCACCTCCCCTCACACACTCACCTCACACACTCATCTCACACACTCACCTCCCCTCACACACTCACCTCACACACTCACCTCCCCTCACACACTCACCACACACACTCACCTCTCTTCACACACTCAACCCACACACTCACCTCTCCTCACACATTCACCTCTCCTCAAACACTCACCTCACACACTCACCCCACACACTCACCTCACACACTCATCTCACACACTCATCTCTAGTCAAACACTCACCTCGCACACTCATATGTCTTCACACACACACCTCACACACTCACCTCTCCTCACACGCACTCACACACTCACCTCTTTTCACACATTCACCTCACACACTCACCTGACTCACTCACCTCTCCTCAAACATTCACCTGTCCCCACACACTCACCTCACACACTCACTTCTCCTCACACACTCACCTCACACACTCACCTCACACACTCACTCACCTCTCCTCACACACTCAGCTCACACACTCACCTGTCCTCACACACTCACACCACACACACACCTCACACACTCATCTCACACACTCACCTCTCGTCAAGCACTCACCTCACACACTCATATGTCTTCACACACTCACCTCACACACTCACCGCCCCTCACACACTCACCTCACACACTCAGCTCCCCTCACACACTCACCTCACACACTCACCACTCCTCACACACTCACCTCACAAACTCACCTCTCATCACACACTCACCTCTCCTCACACACTCACCTCACACACTCATCTCACACACTCACCTCCCCTCACACACACTTCACACCCTCACCTCACACACTCACCGCTCCTCACACACTCACCTCACACACTCACCTCTCCTCACACACTCACCTCACACACTCACCTCACACACTCACCTCTCCTCACACACTCACCTCACAAACTCACCTCTCATTAAACACTCACCTCTCCTCACACACTCACCTCACACACTCACCTCACACACTCACCTCACACACTCACCTCCTCTCACACACTCACCTCACACACTCACCTCCCTTCACACATGCACCTCACACACTCACCTCTCATCACACACTCACCTCACACACTCACCTCTCCTCACACACTCACCTCACACACTCACCTCTCCTCACACACTCACCTCACACACTCACCTCTCCTCACACACTCACCTCACAAACTCACTTCCCCTCAAACACTCACCTTGCACACTCACCTCTCCTCACAAACTCACCTCACAAGCTCACCTCTCCTCACACACTCACCTCACACATTCACCTCTCCTCACACACTCACCTCACAAACTCACTTCCCCTCACACACTCACCTTGCACACTCACCTCTCCTCACATACTCACCTCACACACTCACCTCTCCTCACACACTCACCTCTCCTCACACACTCACCTCACACATTCACCTCTCCTCACACACTCACCTCACAAACTCACTTCCCCTCACACACTCACCTTGCACACTCACCTCTCCTCACATACTCACCTCACACACTCACCTCTCCTCACACACTCACCTCTCCTCACATCCTCACCTCACACACTCACCTCCCGTCACACACTCAACTCACACACTCACCACTCCTCACACACTCACCTCTCCTCACACACTGACCTCACACACTCACCTCTCATCACACACTCAACTCTCCTCACACACTCACCTCACACACTCACCTCTCCTCACACACTCACCTCACAAACTCACTTCCCCTCACACACTCACCTTGCACACTCACTTCCCCTCACACACTCACCTTGCACACTCACCTCTCCTCACACACTCACCTCAAAAGCTCACCTCTCCTCACACACTCACCTCACACACTCACCTCTCCTCACACACTCACCTCACAAACTCACCTCCCCTCACACACTCACCTTGCACACTCACCTCTCCTCACAAACTCAGCTCACAAACTCACCTCTCCTCACACACTCACCTCACACACTCATCTCACACACTCACCTCCCCTCACACACACACCTCACACACTCATCTCACACTCTCACCTCTCGTCAAGCACTCACCTCACACACTCATATGTCTTCACACACTCACCTCACACACTCACCGCCCCTCACACACTCACTTCACACACTCAGCTCCCCTCACACACTCACCTCACACACTCACCACTCCTCACACACTCACCTCACAAACTCACCTCTCATCACACACTCACCTCCCCTCACACACACACCTCACACACTCATCTCACACTCTCACCTCTCGTCAAGCACTCACCTCACACACTCATATGTCTTCACACACTCACCTCACACACTCACCGCCCCTCACACACTCACTTCACACACTCAGCTCCCCTCACACACTCACCTCACACACTCACCTCCCCTCACACACACACCTCAAACACTCACCTCACTTCACACCCTCACCTCACACACTCACCTCTCCTCACACACTCACCTCAAACACTCACCTCACCTCACACACTCACCTTACACACTCACCCCTCCACACACACTCACCTCACATACTCACATCACACACTCACCTCACACACACATCTCTCCTCACACACTCACCTCACAAACTCACCTCTCATTAAACACTCACCTCTCCTCACACACAATCCTCACACACTCACCTCCTCTCACACACTCACCTCACACACTCACCTCCCCTCACACATGCACCTCACACACTCACCTCTCATCACACACTCACCTCACACACTCACCTCTCCTCACACACTCACCTCACATGCTCACCTCTCCTCACACACTCACCTCACACACTCACCTCTCCTCACACACTCACCTCACAAACTCACTTCCCCTCACACACTCACCTTGCACACTCACCTCTCCTCACAAACTCACCTCACAAGCTCACCTCTCCTCACACACTCACCTCTCCTCACACACTCATCTCACACATTCACCTCTCCTCACACACTCACCTCACAAACTCACTTCCCCTCACACACTCACCTTGCACACTCACCTCTCCTCACACACTCACCTATCCTCACATCCTCACCTCACACACTCACCTCCCGTCACACACTCAACTCACACACTCACCACTCCTCCCACACTCACCTCTCCTCACACACTGACCTCACACACTCACCTCTCATCACACACTCAACTCTCCTCACACACTCACCTCACACACTCACCTCTCCTCACACACTCACCTCACAAACTCACTTCCCCTCACACACTCACCTTGCACACTCACTCCCCCTCACACACTCACCTTGCACACTCACCTCTCCTCACACACTCACCTCAAAAGCTCACCTCTCCTCACACACTCACCTCACACACTCACCTCTCCTCACACACTCACCTCACACACTCACCTCTCCTCACACACTCACCTCACAAACTCACTTCCCCTCACACACTCAACTTGCACACTCACTTCCCCTCACACACTCACCTTGCACACTCACCTCTCCTCACACACTCACCTCACACACTCACCTCTCCTCACACACTCACCTCACACACTCACCTCTCCTCACAGACTCACCTCACAAACTCACTTCCCCTCACACACTCACCGTGCACACTCACTTCCCCTCACACACTCACCTTGCACACTCACCTCTCCTCACACACTCACCTCACAAGCTCACCTCTCCTCACACACTCACCTCTCCTCACACACTCACCTCACACATTCACCTCTCCTCACACACTCACCTCACAAACTCACTTCCCCTCACACACTCACCTTGCACACTCACCTCTCCTCACATACTTACCTCACAAACTCACCTCTCCTCACACACTCACCTCTCCTCACATCCTCACCTCACACACTCACCTCCCGTCACACACTCAACTCACACACTCACCACTCCTCACACACTCACCTCTCCTCACACACTGACCTCACACACTCACCTCTCCTCACGCTGTCACCTCTCCTCAAACACTCAGCTCACAAACTCACCTCTCATCACAAACTAACCTCTCCTCACACACTCACCTCACACACTCACCTCTCCTCACACACTCACCTCACAAACTCACTTCCCCTCACACACTCACCTTGCACACTCACTTCCCCTCACACACTCACCTCACACACTCACCTCTCCTCACACACTCACCTCACACACTCACCTCTCCTCACACACTCACCTCACAAACTCACCTCCCCTCACACACTCACCTTGCAAACTCACCTCTCCTCATACACTCAGCTCACACACTCACCTGTCCTCACACTCACACCACACACACCTCACACACTCATCTCACACACTCACCTCTCGTCAAGCACTCACCTCACACACTCATATGTCTTCACACACTCACCTCACACACTCACCGCCCCGCACACACTCACCTCACACACTCAGCTCCCCTCACACACTCACCTCACACACTCACCGCCCCGCACACACTCACCTCACACACTCAGCTCCCCTCACACACTCACCTCACAAACTCACCTCTCATCACACACTCACCTCTCCTCACACACTCACCTCACACACTCAGCTCCCCTCACACACACACCTCACACACTCACCTCACTTCACACCCTCACCTCACACACTCACCTCTCCTCACACACTCACCTCACACACTCACCTCACTTCACACCCTCACCTCACACACTCACCTCTCCTCAAACACTCACCTCACCTCACACACTCACCTCAAACACTCACCTCACCTCACACACTCACCTCACACACTCACCTCTCCACACACACTCACATCACACACTCACCTCAAACACTCACCTCACCTCACACACTCACCTCAGACACTCACCTCACACACTCACCTCTCCTCACACACTCACCTCACACACTCACCTCTCATCAAACACTCACCTCACACACTCACCTCACACCCTCACCTCTCCTCACACACTCATCTCACACACTCACCTCTACTCACACACTCACCTCACACACTCACCTCTCCTCACACACTCACCTCACACTCTCACGTCTCCTCACACACTCACCTCACACTCTCACGTCTCCTCACACACTCACCTCACACACTCACCTCTCCTCACACACTCACCTCACACACTCACCTCTCCTCACACACTCATCTCACACACTCACACACTCACCTCACACACTCACCTCACACACTCACCTCTCCTCACACATTCACCTCACATTCTCACCTCCCCTCACACACTCACCCCACACACTAACCTGTCCTTACACACTCACCTCACACGCTCACCTGTACTCACACACTCACCTCACACACTCACTTGTCCTCACACACTACTGCCCTCATTTAGTGACACGGTCATACCCGAGTGTGCTCTCAATGCCCCTCTGCCCGCTCCAGCTCACCCCGGAGATAGAAGCCTCTGAGCGGGGAGCCCAGGAGTGGGAACTGGTTAACTGGAAATCATTAACGGAGGGAATTGCAGGGTCCGCACGCAGGGAGCAGCATCTTACTCCCAGAGACAGGAGGCGGAGAGCGGTCCGTCTTCAAACCACTCCCACTCCGCTCTCCTGGCTCACAGACTCTCCACACGGGCACCGATGGGCGGCTCTCCCCGAGATCTCTCGTCCCACCTTATCCGGCAGGAGATTAAATGCTGAAGGTTATCAGGGACAGAGAGTGAGGATTATCAGGGACAGAGTGAGGATTATCAGGGACACAGAGTGAGGATTATCAGGGACACAGAGTGAGGATTATCAGGGACAGAGTGAGGATTATCAGGGACATACTGTGAGGATTATCAGTGACACAGGGTGAGGATTATCAGGGACACAGAGTGAGGATTATCAGGGACAGAGAGTGAGGATTATCAGGGACACAGAGTGAGGATTATCAGGGACACAGAGTGAGGATTATCAGGGACAGAGTGAGGATTATCAGGGACACAGAGTGAGGATTATCAGGGACACAGAGTGAGGATTATCAGGGACACAGAGTGAGGATTATCAGGGACACAGAGTGAGGATTATCAGGGACAGAGTGAGGATTATCAGGGACAGAGTGAGGATTATCAGGGACAGAGTGAGGATTATCAGGGACACAGAGTGAGGATTATCAGGGACAGAGTGAGGATTATCAGGGACAGAGTGAGGATTATCAGGGACACAGAGTGAGGATTATCAGGGACAGAGTGAGGATTATCAGGGACAGAGTGAGGATTATCAGGGACAGAGTGAGGATTATCAGGGGCACAGAGTGAGGATTATCAGGGACAGAGTGAGGATTATCAGGAACACAGAGTGAGGATGATCAGGGACAGATAAAGTAAAAACTAGAAGGCGTAAGGCGATTAACCCAGCATCAAAGCTGTGGCAGGGGGTTGGGAACCTGAGCAGGGAGACAGAGGAAAGTGTGTCAGGAAGGGACAGAAGGTGTGGAGTAAAAGGTAAAGTGTTAAAAAAGGAAAAAGCAGGAACTACGTGTCACAAAACATATTTGAAAGTTCTTTATCTGAATGCACGTAGCATTCGTAACAAAATGGACGAGTTAACGGCACAAATAACTACGTATGGGTATGATCTTGTGGCCATTACAGAAACATGGCTGCAGGGTGACAACGACTGGGAATTAAATATGCCAGGGTATATAACAATCAGGAAGGACAGGCAGGAAGGAAGGGGAGGTGGGGTGGCTATGTTAATAAAGGAAGGAATCACTGTAATACAGAGAAATGATATTGGGACAAAGGATCAGGATAATGAAACAGTTTGGGTAGAGATAAGGAATAATAAGGGGAAAAAACACTTGTGGGCGTAGTATATAGGCCTCCTAATAGTTGCAACTCTGCTGGGAGAAGTATTAATCAGGAAATAGTCGGGGCATGTAATAAGGGAACAGCTATAATTACGGGGGATTTTAACTATCATATTAACTGGACAAATCAAATTGGGCAGGGCAGCCTTGAGGAAGAGTTTATTGAGTGTATTGGGGATGGATTTCTTGAGCAGTCTGTAACTGATCCTACAAGGGGGCAAGCAACCTTGGACCTGGTCCTGTGTAATGAGCCAGGATTTATTAATCACGTCCGAGTTAAGGATCCCCTTGGAATTAGTGACCATAACATGGTTACATTCCATATCCAATTAGAGGGTGAGAAGGTTGGTTCTCAAACAAGCGTACTGAGCTTGAAGAAAGGAGACTATGATGGTGTGAGAGCGGAATTGATTAAAGTGGACTGGGAAAATAGATTAAAGGGGAAGATGGTACATGAGCAGAGGTGTTCATTTAAGGAGTTATTTTGCAACTTTCAAAAAAAAAATATTCTACTGAGGAAAAAAGGGTGTAAAAGAAATGTCAGCCATCCGTGGCAAAGTAAAGAAATTAAGGATAGTATCCGACTAAAAACAAGGACATACAAGGCAGCCAAACTTAGTGGGAGGATAGAAGATTGGGAAGTCTTCAAAAGACAGCAAAAAGTAACTAAAGGATTGATTAAGAAAGGGAAGATAGATTATGAAAATCAATTAGCAAAAAATATAAAAACAGATAGCAAGAGTTTCAACAGTTATATAAAAAGAAAAAGGGTGGCTAAGGCAAACGTAGGTCCCTCAGAGGATGAGACCGGGAAATTAATGGTGGGAAACATGGAGATGGCAAAAATGCTGAACAAATATTTTGTTTCAGTCTTTACGGTAGAGGACACTAAGAATATCCCAACACTGGACAAACAGGGGGCTCTGGGGGGGGAGGAGCTAAATACGATTAAAATCACTAAGGAATCGGTACTCAGTAAATTAATGGGACTCAAGGCGGATAAATCCCCTGGACCTGATGGCTTACATCCGAGGGTCTTGAGGGAAGTGGCAGTCGGGATTGTGGATGCTTTGGTAAAAATTTTCCAAACTTCTCTAGACTTGGCAAAGGTCCCGGCAGATTGGAAAACTGCGAATGTAACAGCCTTATTTAAAAAGGGTAGTAGGCAGAAGGCTGGAAATTATAGACCAGTTAGCCTAACATCTGTGGTGGGTAAAATTTTGAATTTAATAGGACAAAGTCAGCATGGCTTTACGAAGGGGAAGTCATGTCTAACAAATTTGCTTCAGTTTTTGAGGACATAACGTACAGGGTGGATAAAGGGGAACCAGTGGACGTAGTGTATTTCGACTTCCAGAAGGCATTCGACAAGGTGCCACATGAAAGATTATTGCTCAAGATAAAGAATCACTGGATTGGGGGTAATATTCTGGCATGGGTGGAGGATTGGTTATCTAACAAGAAGCAGAGAGTTGGGATAAATGGTTCATTCTCGAACTGGCAACCAGTAGCCAGTGGTGTTCCGCAGGGGTCGGTGCTGGGTCCCCAACTCTTTACAATCTATATTAACGATTTGGAGGAGGAGACCGAGTGTAACATATCAAAGTTTGCAGATGATACAAAGATGGGAGGGCAAGTGGAGAGTGAGGAGGACATAAAAAACCTACAAGGGGATATAAACAGGCTGGGTGAGTGGCATGAAACTGGAAAGTACTGCAGTACAAAGGGATCTGGGGGTCCGAGTGCAAGAAAATCAAAAAGTTGGTATGCAGGTGCAGCAGATGATCAAGAAGGCCAACGGAATGTTGGCTTTTATTGCTAGGGGGATAGAATATAAAAACAGGGAGGTATTGCTGCAGTTATATAAGGTATTGGTGAGACCGCACCTGGAATACTGCAAACAGTTTTGGTCTCCATACTTAAGAAAAGACATACTTGCTCTCGAGGCAGTACAAAGAAGGTTCATTCGGTCAAACCCGGGGATGAGGGGGCGGACATATGAGGAGAGGTTGAGTAGATTGGGACTCGACTCATTGGAGTTCAGAAGAATGAGAGGCGATATTATTGAAAGATAAGATTGTGAAGGGGCTTGATCGGGTGGATGCAGTAAGGATGTTCCCAAGGATGGGTGAAACTAGAACTAGGGGGCATAATCTTAGAATAAGGGGCTGCTCTTTCAAAACTGAGATGAGGAGAAACTTCTTCACTCAGAGGGTAGTTGGTCTGTGGAATTTGCTGCCCCAGGAAGCTGTGGAAGCTACATCATTAAATAAATTTAAAACAGAAATAGACAGTTTCATCGAAGTCAAGGGAATTCGGGGTTACGGGGAGTGGGCAGGAAATTGGACATGAATTTAGATTTGAGGTTAGGATCAGATCAGCCATGATCTTATTGAATGGCGGAGCAGGCTCGAGGGGCCGATTGGCCCACTCCTGCTCCTATTTCTGATGTTCT
This sequence comes from Heptranchias perlo, assembly GCF_035084215.1. Lineage (NCBI taxonomy): Eukaryota > Metazoa > Chordata > Chondrichthyes > Hexanchiformes > Hexanchidae > Heptranchias > Heptranchias perlo. The sequence continues at coordinate 49,155,241 of NC_090348.1, read as the reverse complement.
TATGACCCAGTCAGCCAATCAGGGATGAGTATAATGAACACTACAGCGCCACCTAGTTTTCAGCCAGGAAAACTGCATCACGGCTCAGTGTAATAAACAGGAAATTGAAGCGTGACAGGAATTGTGTGACAGGAAGCAAGAGTGACATTTCCAGGCAGTGTGTGTTTTGGCAGCACCTTGAATCTATTCTCACTGTGGGGAACACTGGTAGAATGTTGTTATTCTTCACATCTTTTGCTGTCCTCATCTCTACCATTTAATCTGTTTGAGGAAATTCCTCTCCTCCCAGAGCCCCTTTTCCCTGCAGTCCTGCACCGTTTGATGATCTTTCTTCCCATTTTATTGTCCCGTTGCCTCATTCCGGGGACTTTCGTTATTTTTGGGAGGATATATTTATCTTCCATACTCTCCATTAGTGCAGCTTTCAATCAGTTCCAATTTCCATCGACAGATTCCTCTCAGTGATATTTCCCCATTAATTCCATCTCATCCCTTTAAAGTTTGTCTTTTTCAAACCAAAAGGTTCATATACTGAAAGTTAATTTTATAAAGTCTGTGTGGCCTTTTCCCGAATGCAGTATTGAGTGAAGAGGTGGGGAGAGGGTCCAGTGGGTCAGGAGGGCTCCTATAAACTAGACTCACAGCATCAAACACAGCCCATGATGCAATTACCTTTATTATTGGTTAACAGACTGAGTCAGTACAATCACCACAGGCAGTGAGTGCGGCTACAAACAAATCGAGGATCTGAATCCACTCCGGGAAAGGATCCTTGGAGCATCGCTGGATTCTTCTACCAGTCGTGCAGTTTGTAGGAGCAAATGAAGGGAAATTTTCCTGTACAGGGCACATCATTCCATTTATCTGAAAAAAGAATTGATTTCGACCTTTACCCATTGGTGAATCAGGCTGCTGTTTGTGTAATTATTTCATACAATCCGAGATGATAAAGCACAGAAGGAGGCTATTCGGCCCATCATCCTTGTTCTGGCTCTTTGAAGGAACTTTCCAATCAGTCCCATTCCTCAGAGCCCGGCTAATTTTGTCTCTTCAAATATTTATCCAAATCCCTTTTGAAAGTAATTATTGAATCTGCTTCCTCCCCTCAGGCAGCACATTCCAGATCAGAACAACTCGCCGCCCAACATTTTTTTCCTCCTCATCTCCCCTCTGGTTCTTTTCCCGATTATCTTAAATCTGTGTCCTCTGTTTACTGACCCTCCTGCCACTGGAAACAGTTTCTCCATATTTACTCTGTCAAAACTCATGATTTTGAGCCCCACTATTAAATCTCTCCTTAACCTTCTCTGCTGGAAGGAGAACAATCCCAGTTTCTCCAGTCTCTCCACGGAACTGACTTCTTTCAGCCTTTCTATTTCGTCAGAAATATTAGCAATGGATCAATCTGTGAGTCAGTGTCTGTGATCCATTAATTTTACCAGTCTCTTCACCCATCAGTTCACCTTGTGAAGAAAATGAGCCACTTCCTGTTCTGATGCCGTGTACAGTCAGTCAGTGAGCGCCTCACTGAAATCCACAAACCTTACAATATTCAGTGGGGGTTTTGGACAGTTCCTGACTGAAGGTGTGGAGCACACCCTGGGCTGGATTTCCCAGTGTGGGATGGACAGGAAGTCCTCACCCCCAGCCCTAAACACTCACCTCCCCCACTGCACACGATTGGAGCAAAGTCTGGGATTTCTGGAACCAATTACAACATTTTAACTCTGGGACATGAACCCGCTGTGGAACGAGGGGGGAGGGGGGACGTTTCCAGCATCAGTAAAGTGAGGGGCGGATGCGGGAAGCTTGAGTGTGTTTACACAACATTCCCTGAAAATCAGAATGGAGTCCTGCCACTGGGAGCACGGCTCCAGCCTGACACATGTCAGGACCAACTCATTAAATGTGGGCCAGTTATAAGGCCCGCCTCGGTATGGCCTCATCACTGCAGGATCCACACAGATGGACAGTTGAGCAGGAAGAGACAGTGTAGAGTTTACACCCAGTGTACGTCCCTGTGTCGGCAGTGTTCACACCCAGTGTACGTCCCTGTATCGGCAGTGTTCACACCCAGTGTACGTCCCTCTCTCTCCAGTGTTCACACCCAGTGTACGTCCCTCTCTCTCCAGTGTTCACACCCAGTGTACGTCCCTGTATCGGCAGTGTTCACACCCAGTGTACGTCCCTGTATCTCTCCAGTGTTCACACCCAGTGTACGTCCCTGTATCGGCAGTGTTCACACCCAGTGTACGTCCCTGTATCGGCAGTGTTCACACCCAGTGTACGTCCCTGTATCTCTCCAGTGTTCACACCCAGTGTCTGTCCCTCTCTCCCCAGTGTTCACACCCAGTGTACGTCCCTGTATATCTCCAGTGTTCACACCCAGTGTACGTCCCTCTCTCTCTCCCCAGTGTTTACACCCAGTGTACGTCCCTGTATCTCTCCAGTGTTCACACCCAGTGTACGTCCCTCTCTCTCTCTCCAGTGTTTACACCCAGTGTACGTCCCTCCATTAAACTGCTTGAGCTGGAAGCTGGCTGCAAATTGCTGCAAAAAGGGTCAGGAAGTCCAGTGCTGTCAAAGTCTAAAAATCACCCACACTGAGTCTCAGTCTCAATCTATTTGTTCGGATTAATTTCCCATTAAATACCATTTCTATCACACGTTTCAATATCAACTTACCTGAAATAATTACCACACAGTTCTCTCCTCCTTTATAATTATTGGGCTCGTTCTGACGCCAGTTTGTGAAATCTGATAAAGATCCATCAGTCCAAAGAAAAGTCCCTTCCTGTGGGAGAGAAATAATATCATTTATAAATGTGTATTCCTGCTCCAATGAACAATTTATGATATAGTAACTCAGAACATTACCTTGTGGCGGTCACTCAAACCAATCCAAACAAGATTATTTGATTGGTGTTGTGCCTTTAACAGCCGTCCAATGAAATGATTCTGTTCTTCCCAATGTATGGAGGCAAGATGGCCGTCTGTAGCCAGTTGTTGGCAGGACAGCTTTAAATAAAAACAAAACATAACATTTGTTGTTTATCATCATTTCACATTGACTGTATTCAGTTCTGTTCTAGAACGTTCTGCAGGGTCGCTGGAGTTGATTCTCCTGTTCTTCCCAACTTTTATCCATCCAGCTGCTGTCAATACAGATGTTGACGGCCACTGCAGTCCACGTCACTGTAAAGTGACAATGTCGACACTATCAGATTGATCAGAACGACAGACCACTGCTAATATTTCTAAGTGTGTATCTCCAGTTTAATTTAGTTCAGATAGAATTACTATCTGGAGATTGTGGCTTCATCTCAGGGTCACAGAGGGAATTAACAAGTTGATGCAGTGGGAGGTGAAAAGTTACCCAATGAGCTGCTCCGGTTTGACCTCGAATGTGAAAACAACAAATGAACATTAGGGTTTGACCACAGATTGAAAGGTGTGTGAAAACTGGAAGGTCATTCTAAAGGGGAACTTCAATCAACGAAACCATCCGAAAACACGCGTCAGGTTCCACATGGACGCTGACGACACCCAGCTCTACCTCACCACCACCTCTCTCAACCTCTCCTCTGCCTCTGATTTGTCACACTGCTTGTCCGACATCCAGTATTGGATGAGCAGAAATTCCCTCCAATTTAATATTGGGAAGACCGAAGTCATTGTCTTTGGTCCTCGCCACAAACTCCATTCCCTCGCCACCGACTCCATCCCTCTCCCTGGCCACTGTCTGAGGCTGAACCAGACCGTTCACAACCTTGGCCTTCTATTTGACCCCGAGTCGAGCTCCCAACCCGATATCATCTCCACTACAATGTCCGAGAGGTGAGCACAGTAAAAAAGGAGAGACTGAGAGCGGGAGGAGAGTCTGAGAGTCCAAGGCAAGTCATGGCAGCACAGCTCGCACCCGTGATATGCTCCTCCTGCACTATGTGGGAAGTCATGGACACCACCAGTGTCCCTGGCGACCATGTGTGCAAGAAGTGTGTCCAGCTGCAGCTTCTGGCTAACCGTATTTCGGAGCTGGAGCTGTGGGTGGATTCACTGTGGAGCATCCGCGATGCTGAGACTATCGTGGATAGCACGTTCAGTGAGGTGGTCACACCGCAGGTAAAGATTACACAGGCAGAAAGGAAATGGGTGACCGTCAGGCAGAGTAAAAGGACAAGGCAGGTAGAGCAGGAGTCCTCTGGGGCCATCTCCCTCTCAAACAGATATCCCGCTTTAGATACTGTTGGGGGAGATGGCTGATCAGGGGAAAGCAGCAAGAGCCAGGTTCGGGGCACCACGGGTGGCTCTGCTGCACAGGAGGGGAGGAAGAAGAGTGGCAGGGCTATAGTGATAGGGGATTCAATTGTAAGGGGAACAGATAGGCGTTTCTGCGGCCGCAAACGTGACTCCAGGATGGTTTGTTGCCTCCCTGGTGCTCGGGTCAAGGATGTCACGGAGCTCCTGCAGGGCATTCTGGAGGGGGAGGGTGAACAGCCAGTAGTCGTGCTCCATATTGGTACCAACGACATCGGTAAAAAAAGGGATGGGGTCCTGCAAGGTGAATTTAAGGAGTTAGGAGATAAATTAAAAAGCAGGTCCTCAAAGGTAGTGATCTCAGGATTACTACCGGTGCCATGTGCTCGTGAGTATAGGAACAGGAGAATAGACAGGGTGAATGCGTGGCTGCAGGGATGGTGTAGGAGGGAGGGATTTAGATTCCTGGGACATTGGGACCGGTTCTGGGGAAGGTGGGACCTGTACAAGCGTGACGGGTTACACCCGAGCAGGACCGGGACCAATGTCCTCGCGGGGGTGTTTGCTCGTGCTATTGGGGATGGTTTAAACTAGAGTGACAGGGGGATGGGAACCTGAGCGGGGAGTCAGAAGGGAATAAAGTTGAGCAGCAAGAGAGGGGAAGACCCAGTGGAAATCTACAATACAAATAGTACAAACAGTTGTTCAAGAACAAGTGAAAGGGAAAAGCGTAGAGCAGTGGAAAGAAAGTGTACTTTAGGCACGACAGATAAAATAAAAACTAGTAGGCGTAAGGCGATTAACCCAGCATCAAAGCTGAAGGTCAGGCCAGGGTGTGTGGCCCAACTAAGAGTTCTATATACAAATGCACGGAGTATAAGGAATAAATTAAATGAACTACAGGTTCAAATTCAAATTGGAGGGTATGACATGATAGCTATCACGGAGACATGGCTGCAGGATGGTCAGGATTGGTTATAAGGTCTACAGGAGAGATAGGGAAAATGGAAGAGTGGGAGGAGTATCCTTAATGATTAGAGATGAAATCACTTCAATGATAAAGGGGGATATAACGAGAGGTAAGCAGCCAACAGAGACCTTATGGGTTGAATTGAGAAATAGGAAAGGATCTAAGACTATAGTGGGAGTTTTGTACAGGAGCCCTGGCAGCTGCTCTGAAGTGCTAGATTGTATAAATGCAGAGATTAGACAAGCGTGTAAGAAAGGCATAGTGGTCTTAATGGGGGACTTTAACCTTCACATAGATTGGGAAAAGCAGACTAGCAACTGTCAGAAAGGTAGCGAATTTCTTGAGTGTGTCTGGGATAGTTTTCTACAGCAGTATGTCCGAGAGGCAACAAGGGGGCAAGCCATACTAGATTTAGTAATGAGTAATAAACCAGATTTAGTTAACGGCTTAACTGTGCGTGAATATCTATCCAATAGTGATCAGAACATGATCGAGCTCAATGTAGTGTTTGAAAGGGAAAAAAGTGAATCAGCTGCTAAGATTCTAGACTTGGGCAAGGCCGACTTCAATGGGATGAGACAGAGACTGTCCACAGTAAACTGGGCAAATCTGTTAATGGGTAAAACGACTGATGATCAGTGGGAAATGTTTAAAGAAACATTTAACGTGATACAGAATCTGTTTATACCCCTGAGGGGCAAGAACTCTACTTGCCAAAAAAAACAGCCATGGACAACTAAAGAGGTAAGGGACAGTATAAGACATAAGGAAAGGGCATACAAAAAGGCAAAAAATGGCACAGATCCTGGCGAATGGGAAAGATACAAAGATCAACAAAGGGTCACAAAACAGATAGTAAGAGCTACAAAAAGAGAGTATGAAAAGAAACTCGCAAGGGATATCAAAACCAATACAAAGAACTTTTACAGTTATATTAGGAAAAAGAGGGTGGTCAGGAGCAGTGTTGGCCCGTTAAAAACTGAAAGTGGGGATATTGTCATTGACAATGGGGAAATGGCGGACATGTTGAACAATTACTTTGCGTCAGTATTTAAAGTCAAAAGAGAGGATAGCATGCCGGAAATCCCAAGAAAACTAATATTGAATCGGGGACAGGGACTCGATAAAATTAATATAAGTAAAGCAACAGTAATGAAGAAAATAATAGCACTAAAGAGTGACAAATCCCCAGGACCAGATGGTTTCCATCCCAGGGTTTTAAAGGAAGTAGGTGAGCACATGGCGGATGCCCTAACTATAATCTTTCAAAGTTCTCTCGATTCAGGAACTGACCCTCGAGATTGGAAAATTGCACAGGTCACTCCGCTTTTTAAGAAAGGAGAGAGAGGGAAACCGAGGAATTATAGACCAGTTAGCCTAACATCTGTTGTGGGGAAAATGCTGGAGACTATAATTAAGGATAGGGTGACTGAACACCGAGAATTTTCAGTTGATCAGAGAGAGCCAGCATGGATTTGTGAAAGGTAGGTCGTGCCTGACAAACCTGATTGAATTTTTTGACGAGGTGACTAAAGTAGTGGACAGGGGAATGTCAATGGATGTTATTTATATGGACTTCCAGAAGGCATTTGATAAGGTCCCTCATAAGAGACTGTTAGCTGAGATAGAAGCCCATGGAATCGAGGGAAAAGTACGGACTTGGTCAGGAAGTTGGCTGAGCGAAAGGCGACAGAGAGTAGGGATAATGGGTAGGTACTCACATTGGCAGGATGTGACTAGTGGAGTCCCGCAGGGATCTGTCTTGGGGCCTCAATTATTCACAATATTTATTAACGACTTAGATGAAGGCATAGAAAGTCTCATATCTAAGTTTGCCGATGTCACAAAGATTGGTGGCATTGTAAGCAGTGTAGATGAAAACATAAAATTACAAAGCGATATTGATAGATTAGGTGAATGGGCAAAACTGTGGCAAATGGAATTCAATGTCGACAAATGTGAGGTCATCCACTTTGGATCAAAAAAGGATAGAACAGGGTACTTTCTAAATGGTAAAAAGTTAAAAACAGTGGATGTCCAAATGGACTTAGGGGTTCAGGTGCATAGATCATTGAAGTGTCATGAACAGGTGCAGAAAATAATCAAGAAGGCAAATGGAATGCTGGCCTTTATATCTCGAGGACTGGAGTACAAGGGGGCAGAAGTTATGCTGCAGCTATACAAAACCCTGGTTAGACCGCACCTGGAGTACTGTGAGCAGTTCTGGGCACCGCACCTTCGGAAGGACATATTGGCCTTGGAGGGAGTGCAGCGTAAGTTTACTAGAATGATACCTGGACTTCAAGGGTTAAGTTACGAGGACAGATTACACAAATTGGGGTTGTATTCTCTGGAGTTTAGAAGGTTAAGGGGTGATCTGATCGAAGTTTATAAGATATTAAGGGGAACAGATAGGGTGGATAGAGAGAAACTATTTCCGCTGGTTGGGGATTCTAGGAGTAGGGGGCACAGTCTAAAAATTAGAGCCAGACCTTTCAGGAGCGAGATTAGAAAACATTTCGACACACAAAGGGTGGTAGAAGTTTGGAACTCTCTTCCGCAAACAGCAATTGATACTAGCTCAATTGCTAAATTTAAATGTGAGATAGATAGCTTTTTGGCAACCAAAGGGATTAAGGGATATGGGCCAAAGGCAGGTATATGGAGTTAGATCACAGATCAGCCATGATCTTATCAAACGGCGGAGCAGGCACGAGGGGCTGAATGGCCTACTCCTGTTCCTATGTTCCTAAACAAGAAGGTTCTTTCATTCTCTGCGTCCTGTCACATTTAGAAACACTGAGGAACAAACAATAACTTAAAATGGAGACTCCAGGGACTTACCTCAGCTTCGATCCAAGTCTTTCTGTCAGGGACAAACTGGTAACAGGAGGAGACAGAATTAAAATAAAACCAGCCATTGGGACAAGATCCTCTCTCAGGGACACCACGTTGGTCAAGGTCCTGATCCTGATCAGTCTCCGCCTCCTGTTGCTGATTCTCCGATGTTCCATTCAGAGAAACATCAGCTGCAGTTAAAGAGAATTAGATTAAAACAAACTGAATATTCACAACAGCAATCCCCAAACCTTCACTTTATTTCTGATTCAAGGAGTCAGTCTTTGTATTTGAGATAAATCTGAAGCCAGTGCCAATGCTCCCCATCAACTACCATCGGCCCTTTAAACACTGCCAGCCCCTGGACTGTGATGCACCCCCCGGTTAAAGGATACGTGTCGTAAACAGAATACGGTCTCTTCTTCCAATTAAAAGAAAGTCTATCCTTTATTAAGTTCAGCGTGGAGAGCAATTGAATAAACAGAGTACAATCAAACAGAGATGAATGTTCTTTAATTCCAGTCTTTCTCTGGGTACAGTCGAGACATCACCGTCACTACTGTACTCCCAAACAGCCAAAACCGTGGTCTTTTTATGGACCTTTTCCTCATACTTTGGATGCACTCACCGAAACCTCTTTAACACACACTGACTGAGCGTCTGTGTTACACTCAAACACAACTGGTTTTCAAACAGTCATTTCCCCACAAATATTGCAGTGTCTTTGTTCACTCAAACCATGTGTGACACTCCTCTCATACACTGATCTTATGCACATTACCGTGTCCTTGTTTCGCGTGAAGTGTGACTTCCCTGTAGTTGATCGATCTTTCCCTAAACTACCGTATTCTGTTTACTACACGTACTCGTTAACAGGGGGGTGCATCCCTGTCCAGTGTTTAATAACCCCAGGGGGGGGGCAGTGTTTAAAGGTCTTTGTTGGTTGTTTATCAAGTAACAAGATCAAAGGCGCCCAAAGTAATTCAACAGTCAACGAGGTTATCTTTGTTTGAGAAGACAGAGCTGGTCAAACTCCTTATTCTCCAGCAACACCATTTACATCTACACAATAGAAAGACAATTGACATGTTTCACATTGTTTGTTCCCAGGAACTCCCTATAATTTATACCAGTATTGATCATCTCTCTCACTTCCCTTTAATTGGGTGGCTGTTCAACCCTATCAGTCTTCACACTGTTTCTCTTCCCCTCATCGATGTCTCAACACCCCGAGGAGGAACTGGACACCCCCTGGATGGCAGCAGGTGCACGAGTTTCAGGCAGTGTGGGGCCAGAGATGCACCCACAGTGACACCAGTGTCCACTGGCCCCATATTAATGAGGGGCCTCACACTTACCCCCATACTCAGGGGCAGCGTCAGTCCTGGAGGGCACTGGTGGGCACAATCCCAACGTCACTCTCCAGATCGTGGCCCATGGGATTTCAGAGCCTGTTTCCCCACAGCGGATGGTGAGAATGTGGAATTCTCTCACAAACTGGTGATGAAACACAGTCCATCAAATCCAAAAATGGGAAGGGGAGAGCTGCTTATAAATAGACTATTGGAGGGAGGGGGGGAGTGGGATTAGACTGGGTGGGATATTAAAGGGTATGGGGAGTGAGGGGGGAGAGTGGGATTAGACTGGGTGGGATATTAAAGGGTATGGGGAGTGAGGGGGAGAATGGGATTAGACTGGGTGGGATATTAAAGGGTACGGGGAGTGAGGGGGAGAGTGGGATTAGACTGGGTGGGATATTAAAGGGTATGGGGAGTGAGGGGGAGAATGGGATTAGACTGGGTGGGATATTAAAGGGTATGGGGAGTGAGGGGGAGAGTGGGATTAGACTGGGTGGGATATTAAAGGGTATGGGGAGTGAGGGGGAGAGTGGGATTAGACTGGGTGGGATATTAAAGGGTATGGGGAGTGAGGGGGGAGAGTGGGATTAGACTGGGTGGGATATTAAAGGGTATGGGGAGTGAGGGGGAGAGTGGGATTAGACTGGGTGGGATATTAAAGCGTATGGGGAGTGAGGGGGGAGAGTGGGATTAGACTGGGTGGGATATTAAAGGGTATGGGGAGTGAGGGGGAGAGTGGGATTCGACTGGGTGGGATATTAAAGCGTATGGGGAGTGAGGGGGGAGAGTGGGATTAGACTGGGTGGGATATTAAAGCGTATGGGGAGTGAGGGAGAGAGTGGGATTAGACTGGGTGGGATATTAAACGGTATGGGGAGTGAGGGGGGAGAGTGGGATTAGACTGGGTGGGATATTAAAGGGTATGGGGAGTGAGGGGGAGAGTGGGATTAGACTGGGTGGGATATTAAAGGGTATGGGGAGTGAGGGGGAGAGTGGGATTAGACTGGGTGGGATATTAAAGGGTACGGGGAGTGAGGGGGGAGAGGGATTAGACTGGGTGGGATATTAAAGGGTATGGGGAGTGAGGGGGAGAGTGGGATTAGACTGGGTGGGATATTAAAGGGTATGGGGAGTGAGGGGGAGAGTGGGATCAGACTGGGTGGGATATTAAAGGGTACGGGGAGTGAGGGGGAGAGTGGGATCAGACTGGGTGGGATATTAAAGGGTATGGGGAGTGAGGGGGAGAGTGGGATTAGACTGGGTGGGATATTAAAGGGTATGGGGATTGAGGGGGAGAGTGGGATTAGACTGGGTGGGATATTAAAGGGTATGGGGAGTGAGGGGGAGAGTGGGATTAGACTGGGTGGGATATTAAAGGGTATGGGGAGTGAGAGGGAGAATGGGATTAGACTGGGTGGGATATTAAAGGGTACGGGGAGCGAGGGGAGAGTGGGATTAGACTGGGTGGGATATTAAAGGGTACGGGGAGCGAGGGGAGAGTGGGATTAGACTGGGTGGGATATTAAAGGGTACGCGGAGCGAGGGGAGAGTGGGATTAGACTGGGTGGGATATTAAAGGGTATGGGGAGTGAGGGGAGAGTGGGATTAGACTGGGTGGGATATTAAAGGGTATGGGGAGTGAGGGGAGAGTGGGATTAGACTGGGTGGGATATTAAAGGGTATGGGGAGTGAGGGGGAGAGTGGGATTAGACTGGGTGGGATATTAAAGGGTACGGGGAGTGAGGGGGAGAGTGGGATTCGACTGAGTGGGATATTAAAGGGTACGGGGAGTGAGGGGGAGAGTGGGATTAGACTGGGTGGGATATTAAAGGGTACGGGGAGCGAGGGGAGAGTGGGATAAGACTGGGTGGGGTATTAAAGGGTATGGGGAGTGAGGGGAGAGTGGGATTAGACTGGGTGGGATATTAAAGGGTACGGGGAGTGAGGGGGAGAGTGGGATTAGACTGGGTGGGATATTAAAGGGTACGGGGAGTGAGGGGGAGAGTGGGATTAGACTGAGTGGGATATTAAAGGGTATGGGGAGTGAGGGGGGAGAGTGGGATTAGACTGGGTGGGATATTAAAGGGTATGGGGAGTGAGGGGGGAGAGTGGGATTAGACTGGGTGGGATATTAAAGGGTATGGGGAGTGAGGGGGGAGAGTGGGATTAGACTGGGTGGGATATTAAAGGGTATGGGGAGTGAGAGGAGAGTGGGATTAGACTGGGTGGGATATTAAAGGGTTTGGGGAGTGAGAGGAGAGTGGGATTAGACTGGGTGGGATATTAAAGGGGATGGGGAGTGAGGGGGGAGAGTGGGATTAGACTGGGTGGGATATTAAAGGGTACGGGGAGTGAGAGGAGAGTGGGATTAGACTGGGTGGGATATTAAAGGGGATGGGGAGTGAGGGGGGAGAGTGGGTTTAGACTGGGTGGGATATTAAAGGGGATGGGGAGTGAGGGGGGAGAGTGGGATTAGACTGGGTGGGATATTAAAGGGTATGGGGAGTGAGAGGAGAGTGGGATTAGACTGGGTGGGATATTAAAGGGGATGGGGAGTGAGGGGGGAGAGTGGGATTAGACTGGGTGGGATATTAAAGGGTATGGGGAGTGAGAGGAGAGTGGGATTAGACTGGGTGGGATATTAAAGGGTATGGGGAGTGAGGGGGGAGAGTGGGATTAGACTGGGTGGGATATTAAAGGGGATGGGGAGTGAGGGGGGAGAGTGGGATTAGACTGGGTGGGATATTAAAGGGTATGGGGAGTGAGGGGGAGAGTGGGATTAGACTGGGTGGGATATTAAAGGGTATGGGGATTGAGGGGGGAGAGTGGGATTAGACTGGGTGGGATATTAAAGGGTATGGGGAGTGAGGGGGGAGAGTGGGATTAGACTGGGTGGGATATTAAAGGGGATGGGGAGTGAGGGGGGAGAGTGGGATTAGACTGGGTGGGATATTAAAGGGTATGGGGAGTGAGGGGGAGAGTGGGATTAGACTGGGTGGGATATTAAAGGGTATGGGGAGTGAGGGAGAGAGTGGGATTAGACTGAGTGGGATATTAAAGGGTATGGGGAGTGAGGGGGGAGAGTGGGATTAGACTGGGTGGGATATTAAAGGGTATGGGGAGTGAGGGGGGAGAGTGGGATTAGACTGGGTGGGATATTAAAGGGTATGGGGAGTGAGGGGGGAGAGTGGGATTAGACTGGGTGGGATATTAAAGGGTATGGGGAGTGAGGGGGAGAGTGGGATTAGACTGGGTGGGATATTAAAGGGTATGGGGAGTGAGGGGGAGAGTGGGATTAGACTGGGTGGGATATTAAAGGGTACAGGGAGTGAGCGGGAGATTGGGATTAGACTGGGTGGGATATTAAAGTGTATGGGGAGTGAGGGGGAGAGTGGGATTAGACTGGGTGGGATATTAAAGGGTATGGGGAGTGAGGGAGAGAGTGGGATTAGACTGAGTGGGATATTATAGGGTATGGGGAGTGAGGGAGAGAGTGGGATTAGACTGGGTGGGATATTGAAGGGTATGGGGAGTGAGGGAGAGAGTGGGATTAGACTGAGTGGGATATTAAAGGGTATGGGGAGTGAGGGGGGAGAGTGGGATTAGACTGGGTGGGATATTAAAGGGTATGGGGAGTGAGGGGGAGAGTGGGATTAGACTGGGTGGGATATTGAAGGTTATCGAAGTCCAACAGTTGCTCATTTTACGACATTCCTTCAGGTTCCGGCCCTTTCTCTTCTGTCTAATTTACTCAGCGGCTGTTCCACTAACTCGTCACCTCACATCATTAACCTGTCCTCACACACCATCTTTGATTGACCCTACCTGCCACATCACTGACGAGCAATGCACTCAGAAGCAAAACCGTCCCCAGCATCATGTCTGCAGTGAAGTTCCTTTCCTCCAACCTGAAACACAAGAAAAAGATTGAACATTAGTGTCGAGGTTTCAAAGTAAAGGTGGGGATTTCCTGCTCCCATTCCTTCCTACCTCTCCCCCAGTTGTCCAATGTGATGAGGTTTCAGGAGCTGCTGCACATATATATAGCAGATTGTGCCACTGGAACCATTGACATCAGTTCCAATTGGCTGGACCATTAATGATGTCAAAATCACTGCTGGCCAATCAGTAACTGCCGACTCAGAAGAGGAGGGACTGGAAACCATGAGAATGTTCCGTGTGTTGCACATGAGATTTTACAAGGTGTCACTTTACCTGCTGAGTGAGAAATGGAAAGTACAGTCATAGTTCCTGACCTCATTAATCAGCCTGTGAGTGAATGTATAGATAATATTAGGATTTAATGAATATTATCGAGGAGAACATTTCGGATTTGGTGAACAATATATTGAGGTGAAGACCCCAAAAATAAAAAGATAATAATTACAAAGACATGAGAATTTTTACACTGACCAATCCAATCCCTTTTGTAATCGATCTGAACCCCATCTATTCCCCCATTTCTCCCCATGGTGGAAGGTCTCCTCTGTGCACTGGCTGCAGTGAGATTGGAACCCGTTTGTAGAGAACAGGGTCGATTCGGAGTCATTGGCACCTTTCAAAAAGGAGCTGGATCGAAGGGCGATGGAGAGATGAGGAGATAACGGAACAGGTCAATGTTTTCCAGGGACAGAACAGAGCGTTCCCTAAACCAATAGGTCATGTTGGTGAAATGAATCAGTCACTGTAGAAGGGCTGTAGAAACCTTCACGGATACTAAGCCGGGCAGTGCAGGCAGACATGGCTGGGACTGAGCCTCAGCACTCCTACCAGAGGCCAGCAGAATGAGCAGGGAGCTCAACTACAGCTTCCCCATCGATGGTAGGACTTTCAATCTATGGTGTCCCACCACCAGTTATCTGCCGCTCGTGTCTGTTGGGTGCCAGCTTCTCCTGAAGGCAGAATGACTGTATTTTTGGATTATTGTGCATTTTCCTTTGGCCCTGAAGACAGTGTGAAATGTTACTGGAATATTGGGATAATTTTCCCATCAGGATATCTGGAGCAGCCCCTCGACCCTGGCCGATTCTGCAGGGTCCCTTCATTTAAATATTTTGAACAAATTCCTTGCGCATTGTCCTCAGTCCAATCCCTGTGAGTGTCACTTGTTGTTTAAAAATACTGGGAACAATCCCAAGTTTGTTACTTGACTGACAGGTGGGACATTGGTGCAGGGAGTGAGAGTGTCTGTAAATAATATCATTAATAAATCCCATTAGTTAATGTGGGGAAATAAACAAGCTGGATTAATATGTGCAGGAGGTGAGTTACACGGAAACATCTGATGCAAATCAGCTGATGTTAGTACAACAGATAAAGATCAGTCTTGGCCTTTCTACTTGTCAGTGGGAATAAGATCTTTGCCAAAACAAACTCAGCCTCAAACCAGCTGAGAACCTGTCTGCTCGACTCTCCACGAGCTTCACTTAACCCTTTCCACATGCTCCCACTCGGTAACCATCACACTTTGTACTGAAATAACTGCTGGTGATATCAGTGGGACAGACACTCGGTCTGTTCCTATCACACTCCACCATTCACTGCTGTAATGGAGGTCTTGACCCAGTTACAATAAACGGGTTATCTCCTGTGTTAAAATTGTGGAGAGGGGAAGGTGTTAACCGTTTCTTGCACTAATATCACCAACAATAACTTCAGGCTTTTATCATTACCCCGTGAACCAACTGTTGTGCACTCGTGGGATTGGCTGAAAGCAGCAACTGAAGAAGCATCAGAAAGAGTAGACAAGGGCGATGCAGTGGATGTGGTTTACATGGACTTCCAAAAGTCCTTCGATAATGTGCTGCACAAGACTCATGACAAAGGTCAGGGCGTGTGGAGTCAGGGGCCAGGTAGCAGAATGGATTGAAAGAGGGCTACAAAACAGAGAACACAGGTTAGGAGTTCAGGGAAGTTTATCGGATTGGCCGACAGTGGGAAGTGGCAGAAATTATTTGACTCAAATTTGGAGTTGAAATTTCCAGATGATACCAATTTGGGGAGTACAGTTAATAATGTGGAGACTGGATCAAAACACAGGAAGACATAACCAGGCTGGCAGAGTGGGCGGGTGAAGCTGTGTAAGAATTCCACACTGTAATGGTCCTGAACAGGTGACAGCAGAGGAGGGTGACATCACTGACTAACTGACCGAGACGGGACAGAAAGTTCTTTCACTCCTCAGTTCTCACTTGTTCTGAAACAGAAGGTGTGGAATTGTTGCAACTTTCAGTCACTGGCTTGAAGCAAACCAGGTCTGTCCAATAGATTGTGTGAGGGGAGTGACGGGAACTGAAATTCCAGATACGATTCCTGATCGTGGAAGGGAACACATTTTTTTATCTGTTCTCAGGATGTGGGTGATGCTGACAAGGCCGCATTTATTGCCCTGAAAAGGTGCAATCATCAGTGAACAGCCCCAGTCCTGACCGTATGGTGGAGAGAAGGTCACTAATGAAGGAGATGAAGATGGTTGGGCCGATGATGCTTCCTTGAGGAACTCCTGCAGTGATGTCCTGGGGCTGCGAGGATTGGTCCCTGACAACCATGACCATCATCCTTTGGGTCAGGTGTGACTCCAGTCACTGGAGGGGTTTCACTTTGAGCCCCATTGACCTCAGTATTGCTCGGGCTCCTTGGTGCCACACTCGGTCGAGTGCTGCCTCTATGTTGAGAGCAGCTCCTCTCACCTCTCTCCTGGCACTCGGCTCTTGTGTCCGTGCCTGGATCAAGGCTCTGACGAGGTCTGGGGCCTCTCAGTGTGAAAGTAGGTGGAGGTGCAGGACCTGCTGAACGATGTATCAGTTACCTGGTTAATGTATCTGTGGGCAGCAAACTGGCCGAGAATGCAGATGATCCCTATGCTGGTCTGGAGGCAGAAACGTTGAGAGGAGGTGACCTTGACTGCAGCTGGCAGTGCCATCCCTGTGGTGTCAGTGGGTTAAGAATTCATCGGATTAAGCAACAGTTATTTGTACAGTCGAGTGTGACGGCGACACAGTGAGAGCACGTGGAAAGGGTTAAAGGAAACTGCGGGGAATTTGAGTGGACAGGTTTTGATTTGGTTTGGAGCCGATTCGTTCCCACGCCCACCATTTTAACTCACCTCAAATCAGGCACTGGAAGGCCACCCGTCCCAGAGGCGCGGGGACCTCATTTAAATAGCAAATGATGTCATCGGGACGTGCACGCCATTTTAACCGTGGGCCCGACTAAGGCCCAGACCGTCTCAAACCCAGCAGCAAAAGCGAGGAGCAGCACCGACCCTGGGCACAGGAGGCCCAGGAAATGTTAGCTTTCAATGTTCACATTCCTTTCTGGCCAGGAGGAGCAGGAGTGCTCCCACTGACCCCACTAGGACACCTCGGGCCTCCCCTCCTATCCCAATCCCCAATATTCCCATTTTACCCACATTTCCTTCTTTACCTTTACCTATAGACGCTCCGTGGGGACAAAGAGAGTGAGAAACAGAGAGAGAGAGAGAGAGAAAGACAGAGAAAGAGAGAGAGAGAGAGAGATAGAAAGAGAGAGAGAGAGACCTAGAGCCTGAGAGAAAGACAGAGACAGAGAGGGAGAGCGATTGAGAGAGAGAGACCGGGAGAGAGAAAGAGAGAGAGACCGAGAGAGAGAGAGCGAGAGACGGAGAGGGAGAGAGAGATAGAGAGCAAGGGAGATTGCGAGCAAGAGAGATTCAGAGACTGAGAGAGAGAGAGAGAGAGAGACTGAGAGAAAGGCGAAGAGAGAGAGAGGGAGAGAAAGGGAGAGACTAATGGACAGAGAGTGAGAGAGAGAGAGAGAGAGAGGCACAGAGAGAGAGAGACAGGGAGAGAGATACATCGAGAGATACTCCCCAAAGCCTTTCCACCACCTACAAGGCACAAGTCAGGAGTGTGATGGAATACTCTCCACTTGCCTGGATGAGTGCAGCTCCAACAACACTCAAGAAGCTCGACACCATCCAGGACAAAGCAGCCCGCTTGATTGGCACCCCATCCACCACCCTAAACATTCACTCCCTTCACCACCGGCGCACTGTGGCTGCAGTGTGTACCATCCACAGGATGCACTGCAGCAACTCGCCAAGGCTTCTTCGACAGCACCTCCCAAACCCGCGACCTCTACCACCTAGAAGGACAAGAGCGGCAGGCACATGGGAACAACACCACCTGCACGTTCCCCTCCAAGTCACACACCATCCCGACTTGGAAATATATCGCCGTTCCTTCATCGTCGCTGGGTCAAAATCCTGGAACTCCCTTCCTAACAGCACTGTGGGAGAACCTTCACCACACGGACTGCAGCGGTTCAAGAAGGCGGCTCACCACCACCTTCTCAAGGGCAATTAGGGATGGGCAATAAATGCCAGCCTTGCCAGCGATGCCCACATCCCATGAATGAATAAAAAAAATACATAAAGCGAGAGACAGAGAGAGAGAGCGAGTCAGAGAGAGACACACATAGGGAGACAGAGAGAGAGACTGCGAGAGAGACAGAAAGAGAGCGAGACTGAGAGAGAGACACACAAAGAGACACAGAGAAACTGCGAGACTGAGAGAGAGATACAAAGAGACACAGAGAGAGAGAGCGAGACTGAGAGAGAGCGAGACTTAGAGAGAGACACATCGAGAGACAGAGAGAGAAACTGCGAGAGAGACAGAGAGGCAGAGAGAGAGACAGAGAGAGAGAGAAAGAGGGAGTCAGAGAGAGACACCTGGTGAGTCAGAGAGACTGAGGGAGAGTGCGAGTGAGAGAGAGATAGACAGAGACTGTGAGAGAGAGAGAGTGGCACACAGTGAGAGACAGAGAGAGCGACACGGAGAGAAAGAGAGATAGATGAAGAGAAAGACAAAGAGACAGAGAGAGCGAGACATTTAGAGTGAGACAGAGAGAGCGAGATACATAAAAAGAGAGACTTAAAGACAGAGAGGGAGAGAAGGAGACAGAGAGAGATACATGGAGACAAACATAGAGAAACAGAGAGAGAGACACATAGAGAAACAGAGAGAGAGAGAGAGAGAGAGAGACACAGGGGCCGATTTTCGGATGGCCGAGCGGGTACATTGGGGGCGGGGGGCTCCTAAAATGGCGGAATCGCGGAGCGGGATCGGAGCCCGGCTCCAAACTGCTCACTTCCGGGTTCCCCAGTGACGTGTTCGGGTGCGCGCAGCTCCCAAATGTGGGATTCCCACCGGCAATTAAAGCCGGCGAGATGCTGCTTTAGATAATTAGTCAGATACTTGAGGTACTTGAGAGACCTCATTGAGTGGAGATTTTGGCAGGGGTGCAATTTTGAAGGATCCTCAGCGTGTTTCCCGTGCTGTGGGAAACACTCCCTGTTGGAGCAGACGTGTTTCAGCCAGCAGCCAGTGGGAGATGCACAGGATTATTTGACAGTTGGGGGGAAAACCTCATTGATTGCAGCAGGGCACTCTGTCACTTCAGACAAAGTTTTGACTGCAACACCTTTGTCTTTCCACTCAAAATTATGAATTTATATCCTAAACTCTGCTGTGCAAACACATTTACCTATTTTGCGGACCCCCTCAAACTCACACCGTCAGGATGGGGGGGACGCCATTACTGCATTCATCACTTCATCCGAGGACGAACAACATCACCAGCCTCGCCAGGCACGATGTCCACCTCCGCCACGTGGAGCTCCACAACACAGTGCTGCACCACAGGCACCTGCACAAAATAGTCGGGCAACTACACATACACCCACTGGAGGGTGACCCCATGGGTAGCATCAAGTGTGGGTGCTCATGGTGAACCTCATGAAAGGGACTGATTACACAAGCCAGTCTAGAATGGCCAAGACGTGGCAGTAGTGGGGACAATAATAATATTTAATGTGCCATTAACAAAAATCAAATATAAATAAAAAACATGACAAACCATCAAACACCCTTGTGCATCCCCTTTGTGCTCACAAAACCTTCGCCTTACGTTTACGAGTACTCCCACGTGGTGCATCCCCTGAGGCTGCAGCAGAGGTAGTGTCAGGTTGCTCTCGTTCATGCCCTGACCGATTAGATGCTTTGGGCCTTCGCCCTCTGGGTTTCGATGCCCGTGAGGGCCCCTCCAAAGATTGCTCCACCTGCACCTGTGCAGGGGCAGACTCGGCCACCCGGAGAGGAGGCAGCATTGTGGGTAC
>NC_090348.1:48079010-48105462 GCF_035084215.1 Heptranchias perlo | reverse complement strand
TCAGTCGGGTTGCCTTAAAATGACATAACTTGGGATGTTAATCGGCCGTCAGAGGATCACCGTGTAGCCTCTCAAACATCTCACTCCGTTGTGATGGAACGGTTCCTTGGTGACGCCAAAGGGCCGATTTTAACCCGGGGTGGGAATCGGGGGGTGTGGGGGTCAAAGTGGTTGAAGAATCATCCGGCCCCCCCAGAGCATGAGGTACAGGAGATCTTAACTCCCAGGCCGAAAACGGGGGTGGGGGTGGGGGGTTGCAGATTAATTTCTATCCCTCGCTGTCTCTGGCTTCATGATTGGGGTACGGGAGAGTTGCAGGTACCCCAGTGAGAACCAACATGTTGAGGAGCAGAGAGGAGGAATCTGGGGTGGGGGGAGGGGGGGGGAGAGAATCAGCTGGGAGTGAGTCTGGCCAAGAAATAAATTCGTCAGTGGTCATTGATTCCTGCCTGAAGCTGTGAAATGTTTGGTTGGGCAGGCTGGAGGGACCTATGTTCCCATTAGTGGGGAAAATGCTAGAGTCTATTATAAAGGATGTGATAACAGAACACTTGGAAGGCATTAACGGGATTGGACAAAGTCAGCATGGGTTTATGAAAGGGAAATCATGCTTAACAAATCTTCTGGAGTTTTTTGAGGATGTAACTAGTCGAATAGATAGGGGAGAACCAGTGGATGTGGTGTATTTGGATTTTGAGAAGGCTTTTGATAAGGTCCCACACAAGAGGTTAGTGTGCAAAATTAAAGCACATGGGATTGGGGGGAATATACTGGCATGGATTGAGAATTGGTGTTGACAGACAGGAAACAGGGAGTAGGAATAAACGGGTCTTTTTCCGGGTGGCAGGCAGTGACTAGTGGGGTACCGCAGGGATCAGTGCTTGGGCCCCAGCTATTCACAATATATATCAATGATTTGGATGAGGGAACTAAATGTAACATTTCCAAGTTTGCAGACGACACAAAGCTGGGGTGGAATGTGAGCTGTGAGGAGGATGCAAAGAGGCTCCAATGTGATTTAGACAAGTTGGGTGAGTGGGCAAGAACATGGCAGATGCAGTATAACGTGGATAAATGTGAGGTTATCCATTTTAATTGCAAAAACAGAAAGGCAGATTATTATCTGAATGGTGATAGATTGGGAAAAGGGGAGGTGCAACGAGACCTGGGTGTCCTTGTACACCAGTCGCTGAAAGCGAGCATTCAGGTGCAGCAAGCAGTTAGGAAGGCGAATGGTATGTTGGCCTTCATTGCAAGAGGATTTGAGTACAGGAGCAGGGATGTCTTACTGCAGTTATACAGGGCCTTGGTGAGACCACATCTGGAGTATTGTGCGCAGTTTTGGTCTCCTTATCTGAGGAAGGATGTCCTTGCCATGGAGGGAGTGCAACGAAGGTTTACCAGACTGATTCCTGGGATGGCAGGACTGATGTATGAGGAGAGATTGAGTCGACTAGGCCTATATTCACTAGAGTTCAGAAGAATGAGAGGTGATCTCATCGAAAGATATCAAATTCTAACAGGACTAGACAGACTAGATGCAGGGAGGATGTTCCCGATGGCTGGGGAGTCCAGAACCAGGGGTCACAGTCTCAGGATACAGGGTATGCCATTTAGAACCGAGATGAAGAGAAATTTCTTCATTCAGAGGGTGGTGAACCTGTGGAATTCTCTACCACAGAAGGCAGTGGAGGCCAAGTCATTAGATGTATTCAAGAAGGAGATAGATATATTTCTTAATGCTAAAGGGATGAAGGGATATGGGGAAAAAGCGGGAACAGGGTACTGAGTTAGATGATCAGCCATGATCATTTTGAATGGCGGAGCAGGCCCAAAGGGCCGAATGGCCTACTCTTGCTCCTATTTTCTATTTTTCCATGTAAACAGTGATCTCATCCATGGATTCAGATTGTGAGAGGGACTTTAGAGAGGTACCGCAGGTGGGGCGAAGGACACAAATCGCAGGGGATGGGGTAAGGAGCAAAGTCAGGGGAGGGAACTTTTTCACCCAAAGGTTAGTCGAGTCGTGGAATAAGTAACCAAGGAAGGACATTGAAGTGGACGGTGTAATTGTGGGGTCAGAGGATGATTAGGTGTGCTTCTGTATAGAGAGGAGATTGGGGGGGTAGGGTGAGTAGTTGGGTTGAAGGAATGATTGGGAATTGTACATTGCTGCCTTCACTATTCTTACAACGGATTCCCAACTCTGAATGTTCCTGATGAAGAGGTTGGGGTTTGGCTGCAGGAGTTGCTGAAGACAGGCTCACTTATTAACCTGATCCCTGAATTAGAGAGAGTTCTGACAAGAACAAATTTACTGGCCTACAGTTGCTCGCTGTCAGCATCTCCCCTACACAGGAAATGTAACTCTTTGAGCTCAGTTGATGAGTTTATGTGTGGGGACCAGGTGTTGGGTAAGGGTATTAAAGGATATGGAACCAAGGCAGGTAAATGGAGTTAAAATACAGAACAGCCATGATCTAACTGAATGGCGAAACAGGCTCAAGGGGCTGAATGGCCTCCTCCAATGATGACTGATGAGTTTATTTCTTGGGCTCTCACTCCCAGCTGATTCTCCCCCCCAGTTTCCTCAACCTGTTGGTTCTCACTGCGGTACCTGCAACTCTCCTGTTCCCCAATCGTGCAGCCACAGACAGTGAGGGGTAGAAACCAGTCTGCGCCCCCCACCCCACCGTTTTCAGCAGCGCACGGCCCAGAACAAGAGGCCCAAGGATCGGTACAAACAGGTTCTCACCTGAACACTCACGGTGAGCTGCCCACACCGGACGGGGAAAAGCAATTCCGGGCCACCTGCCTCACCGGCAGTGGACCTCGGGTAAGTTCCAGGAGCGGGGGCGGGGTGGTGGAGGGTTTGGAGGGGGAAACCGGGGGGTGGGGGGGCAATCGCCAGGACAGTTGACTCGGGGACGGAGGGAGGGGGGGCGTGGGGGAAGCACGCTTGCTTCTCCTGGCTCCGCAGAAAGGTTTTGTAAATTAAAACTTAACTTTCACTGGGGGTGCTGAAGAATCCTGCCCCGCTCATCAGGGACAAATTTTACATAAGGGGATCCTTCTACAGGCTTTTGGGCCCCTAATTAACATACAAAAGGAGCCTAGTGCCTGCATTAGGCGTCCGCCTGGGACACCTTAAAAGAAAATGGGCACCCATGAATTTAGCAGTGGGCCCAGTACCAGTGCAGATTGGGCACAAGCCATCCTCCTCATAAACTGGTATGTTTTGCACCCATTTTATGCCTGAACTATGGACGCATTGCATCCCAGTTTCTACCCCTGAGTGTCTGCAAGCTGCCTGACCACAAGAGGCACCACCTCCTTCCTTGGCCAAAGCTCACACCTGCATACATGTGTACGGGTCACCAGATCGGGTCAGCAGTGGAGGGACCCTGGCAGGTTTGTTTTTCCCTCCCCCAGCCCAGGGCCTCCCGAACCCCACTGTAAGTGAGCAGCCCGTTCCTCACTGAGATCAGGGACTGAGCCTGAGGCCCTCCCTGTTTTCAGTTCCACACCATTTGCGAGGAGGGTGTTTTAAGTAAGGTTTCAAGTTGAGAGAGAGGCGTGAAATTATTTATCTTGCCTTATCGAGTGTCCCATGGAGAGACTTAGAAGTTTAACCTTTTGTGTTTCCTTCCCAGGTGACTGTGCACAAGACTTCTCAACCCAAGTACACTTTTGGAATCCACCACTCTGAATTCCTCTCTCCTCTCATTGTGGCTCCCTCAGACTGAGAGCCAACAACACAGCCAGCCCCCGATCCCCGAGCACAGTCCTTATCACACTGAATTGCTGAAATGTCAAATGTACTTTTTTAAAAAAAAATCTTTTGCGTTTAAACATTTGATTCCCTTTCGTCCTGTGTATGATTTAAAACCTGACAGTTTTCTGTGTTAGGAGCTTGGTGTTGAAATTTAACCCAAAAAAAAACGCTGTTGTGGGGGGACAAGGTCAGGGGGAGGTCAAGGTCAGGGGGAGGTAGTTGCTGGCCTGGGATGTAGGCAGACGTGAAGCTTATCTCTCTTACAGCAACCCAAGTGGTGGTACAGCGATGATCATCTGAAGCTTCTCATCCTTCAGACACAGCAAGGAATTCTATGACTCTTTACTAGGCCGCCTGGCCAGCAGGATAGAGCCTTTAAGCCTTTTTGCTGTGGAGAGGAAACACACAAGTGAATTCTCTGCAATAATGTGCCTCAATTTGTTATTTTGCATTGGCAGCTGGGGCCTTGTTCTAGAGCCTGTAATAAAGACGCCCTCAGAGGAAGCAGAGTGGTGACTTTTCCCACAGTCTGGTGGCACGGTGCCAAAATGAAATTCAATTCAGACTCACTGACTTGACCGGGAAGGTGGTCAGGGTGGTCTTTGTGCTGATTTCTTATATTTCTCCCCCACACCGCCGTTTATTTACTGTTCTGTGTTGCCAACAGAGATAAATAGAGATTCATGGAACCTTGGGCCAAATCAGCCGAGACACCAGGCGAGAGAAAATCACCTCAATGGAGGTTAGAGGAGATCACCTCAATGGAGGTTAGAGGAGGTCACCTCAATGGAGGTTAGAGGAGATCACCTCAATGGAGGTTAGAGGAGGTCACCTCAATGGAGGTTAGAGGAGATCACCTCAATGGAGGTTAGAGGAGATCACCTCAATGGAGGTTAGAGGAGATCACCTCAATGGAGGTTAGAGGAGGTCACCTCAATGGAGGTTAGAGGAGATCACCTCAATGGAGGTTAGAGGAGATCACCTCAATGGAGGTTAGAGGAGATCACCTCAATGGAGGTTAGAGGAGATCACCTCATTGGAGGTTAGAGGAGATCACCTCAATGGAGGTTAGAGGAGATCACCTCAATGTGTGGGGCTGGACAACTTTGGAGGAGGGTTGATGAAATGTTCAAACTGATTGTAGTTTACAATATTTCCCATTGAGAAAGTAGTGAAGGGCGACTCGCCCAGCTACTCTGAAGAGATGTGCATTATGGGTATAACGGCCTGAGATGCATCAGGGGTGAAATGGAATTGTTCATGATTCAGGGGATTTCAAATAAACATGGGGGGCAATCTTATTAAAAAGAGAGTGGAAGAGAAGCAGGGAGAAAATTATAGGAAGAGAAACTCAATTACATTTTACTTATTGTGTATAAGAAACTAATAAAATAAAAATATACAGAAAATCTGGATGTTATATGAAAGAAAAATATAAAAAATGTTTTGAAAATTGAGAAGGTCTAACAGGACAATGTCTTTAGGTCCAAGAAGCCCATTGTTTTTTGATGTTTCTCAACCCCATCAATGCACCTTCTCACCATATCCCCAACCCTACCCACCTTCTCACCATCTCCCCCAACCCTACCCACCTTCTCACCATATCCCCCAACCCTACCCACCTTCTCACCATCTCCCCCAACCCTACCCACCTTCTCACCATCTCCCCCAACCCTACCCACCTTCTCACCATATCCCCCAACCCTACCCACCTTCTCACCATCTCCCCCAACCCTACCCACCTTCTCACCATCTCCCCCAACCCTACCCACCTTCTCACCATATCCCCCAACCCTACCCACCTTCTCACCATATCCCCCAACCCTACCCACCTTCTCACCATCTCCCCCAACCCTACCCACCTTCTCACCATCTCCCCCAACCCTACCCACCTTCTCACCATATCCCCCAACCCTACCCACCTTCTCACCATCTCCCCCAACCCTACCCACCTTCTCACCATCTCCCCCAACCCTACCCACCTTCTCACCATATCCCCCAACCCTACCCACCTTCTCACCATATCCCCCAACCCTACCCACCTTCTCACCATCTCCCCCAACCCGATCCACCTTCTCACCATCTCCCCCAACCCGATCCACCTTCTCACCATCTCCCCCAACCCTACCCACCTTCTCACCATCTCCCCCAACCCTACCCACCTTCTCACCATATCCCCCAACCCTACCCACCTTCTCACCATATCCCCCAACCCTACCTACTAACCACCTCATCATATCCCTCTACCCCTTCTCTCCCCAGAAACATGTTTAATACTCTCTTGACCCCACTTATACTATCTGCTTCAATGATAAGTTATTCCACAATAAATACTGAGCTGTACACGGGCACACCTCTGTGTAAAACTTTGAGCAATAGTGTAAAAGAGGCAACGTGAATTGACAGCCCGTTTTACATTTCTCCCGATTTTTATTTCCACTGACTTCAAAACTTACCCAGAGCCTTTCCACAAACCGATGAACAACGAACCTTCTGGGTGGAGGAAAGTGGGGTTTCTTTGGAGTTGAATTAGCTTCATGATGATGTACAACTGGTGATGGAAGATTGGAACTGGGTCAAGACTTTATGACAGACTTTCTGATCAACAAGTGACTACACTTCAAAAGTACTTCATTGGCTGTGAAGTACTTTGGACGCCCCGAGGTCATGGAAGCTTTATAAAGGCAAGTTCTTTCTTCAATTGATTGCTGAGCCAAGTGGGTCCACAGTCCTCTAGAGCACTGACGGTTGACCAGCCAGCCTGGTGGGACCTACAGGGGTCCTGTCAATGGAGGCTGGGATTCATAGAATCATACAGCACTGAAGGAGGCCATCGTGCCTGTGCGGGCTCTTTGAAAGAGCTATCCAATCAGTCCCACTCCCCTGCTCTTCCCCATAGCCCTGCAAATTTTTCCCCTTCAAGTATTTATACAATTCCCATTTGAAAGTTATTATTGAATCTACTTCCTCCACCCTTTCAGGCAGTGAATTCCAGATCATCACAACTCGCTGCGTAAACATTTTTCTCTCATCTCCCCCTCTGGCTCTTTTGTCGATCACCTTAAATCTGTGTCCTCTGGTTACTGAATCTTCTGCTACTGGAAATAGTTTCTCCTTATTTGCTCTATCAAAACACTTCATGATTTTGAACACCTCTATTAAATCTCCCCTTAACCTTCTCTGCTCTAAGGAGAACAACCCCAGCTTCTCCAGTCTCTCCACATAACTGAAGTCCCTCATCCCTGGTACCATTCTAGTAAATCTCCTCTGCACCCTCTCCAAGGCCTTCACATCCTTCCTAAAGTGCGGTGACCAGGATTGGACACAATCCTCCAGCTGAGGCCTAACCAGCGTTTTATAAAGTTTTAGCATAACTTCCTTGCTTTTGTACTCTATGCCTCTGTTTATAAAGCCCAGGATCCCATATGCTTTTTTAACAGCCTTCTCAACTTGTCCTGCCACCTTCAAAGATTTGTGTACATTCACCCCCAGGTCTCTCTGTTCCTGCACCCCCTTTAAAATTGGACCATTTCGTTTATTTTGCCTCTCCTCATTCTTCCGACCAAAATAAATCACTTCACAATTCTCAGTGTTAAATTTCACCTGCCGTGTGTCCGCTCATTTTTTTTCCTATTGGCTGATTCTCTGACTCACACGCCCATCGACCTGGCCCTGATGTATAGGATGGTTGGATGAGTGGCAGGGAGCTTACCACTGTTCTGGAGGAGTAGGCTACATGGTTTTAGTCTGTTAAACTGCAGCAGATACCCTGTGCACAGTTGAGGGTCCCTAAGGGTAGGCTCTGGCCAACCTGGACCTAAGCTCTCTGGACACAGGGAAGTGGCATGAGTCCCCGTGGGGATGATCTGCACGGCCTGTTGGGCAAACAGACACACAACTGGTGTGGATCTCTCAGGAGGCTGGAGACTCCGAAGCACGACGATAGGCGTTCATCCATGACCCACCAAACACAATGGTCTCCATGTTGGAACATTCTGCTAGCTCCCCTCTCGGAGTAGGGGTCGAGGGGGAAGGAGGGGTAGGGCCGGTGTACGGCTCAGGATGTGGCCTTAATGGTAGTAAGTCTTGCTGCTAACCCTTTGCACTTTGCTACTTTGGTCCAACTTGGTTATCTCTTGGGTTTTCTCGGTTTGGTTGTTTTGTTCTCCTTCCCTTTTAGTCGATCCCTTGCTTTTCATCAGCCTGCGGCAGTCTAAGTACCACATGCAAATATAAAGCTGCAAATACCACGGCAGGTCTGTCAGCATCTGAAAGAGAACAGGGCAGGGGTTCGGGCAGAGACTGTTTATTGGAACGCTCGCTGGTAATTCCCTCTGGGATTCTCCCGATCGACCGTTGTAACTTTGGCATAAGATTGGTGGAGACCCGGATACACAGTGTAAAAGGGGTTTCACCAATCTTATCCACATGACAGCGGCCAATTGGAGAATCTCTGAGGAAATTCTGGCATCTATGCCAGGCTACTGACGAAGAGTCTCTACCTCAAGCATTAACCGGATGTTTCTTTTTTTTTAAAACAGACACTGACAGACCTACTATGTATGTCCAGTGTTAAGTACCACACCAATTAACCCATCGGGGAGAAGTAAATCCCAAAGGGTATGTTATTGAGACCTTGGTTAGGCCACATTTCTGGTACACAGCTCCTTTATTGTAAGTAAATATATTCACAAAGGTGAGGGAGGACATTCAGCCCATCCAGCTCGTCCCTCCATAGAAACCTACAATCCTCCCCCACCACAGCCTTCAGCTGACTCCAGAGTTTTTGGCCCCACTCCCCTATCCAGAACCTATTCAAGGTATCGATCAGTCTATGTGAAGATTCTGACATCAGTCCTGAACTGTCCTTTTCCCAGTTTATCTCTGTGTTCCCTTGACCTACCGTTCTGGTTTAACTTGTAACGCTGCTCAGCAATAACCAGTACCTTACACACCTCTACCATGTTCCCCTCTCATCCACTTCAAGGATCTGAGTTTCTCTAGCCTATCCTCTCACCTCAGATCTCTATCAGAGCCTCATTGCCCCTTCTCTGCACCATTTCCAGGGTTCAGATGTTCCATTTCCAGTAGAGAAGATGCAGCCTGACCACAGCAACAGAATTAGAGAAGACCACATTGGAGAATGATGGCCTCAAACTCACACTCCACTGACTGGCACTATCGCCTGCTTTCTGGACATGTCCCAGTGACCAACATATTACAGCAGTGTAAGAAAGAATGAACTCACATCTGAACAGCACCTTATCCTTTCAGGTCAACCCAAGGTGCTGCACATCTAATGAATTACTCTCTGAAGTGCAGTCACTGTTAACAGATTTACCAATGAAACCATGATTCAGTATCTACTTCTAAAGTCCCACACACTTCGATTTCCCTCAGAAGTTTTTATTTATATATAAAGTGTGCAGAACGGCTGAGTGCCATTAAGAAACCCACGTTGATGATTTGATGAGGGGTGTGTTGGCCTTGTACAATTCTTTGTACAACATTTTTCAGAGCCAAAAAGAAAATGAAACATTTTTAAAATCCTGATTTCCCTCCAACATGGCCTGAATACAGGGTCCAGTAACAAAGCAGACAGTGAACGTTACTGCAGCTACACTCAGAGCTTAAATGTGTACACATATGAACACAAACCCTAATGTGTCGGTGAATCGGTTTGTAGATTAATTGCAGCAGTGTTAATACATTCAATAAATGTCACTAAATTCATCCACTATCACAATGAATACAAACATTTGAATTCCATAAAGTTTTTTTTCTACAGAATAAATCCTATACATCAGATCCTTCACTTCACAGAAATGTGTCACCTGCAATGCTGTGTGAAGCTGAGCAAGGTACTGGGCAGCAGGGCCCTCCCCCTGCTGGAGCAGGCGTGGCTTTAGAGCTGGTGTGGCCGAGTTGCCAGGTTAGCCATTAAGAGGAAATCAGTTTTACCATCAATGTATCCACCGAGGTGATTGGTGCAGGACGGTGGAGGACTGAGGGATTATACAACAACAATCTATTCCAAGGTTTTTGAAACGGTCTCAATTCCTGTACCTGAGCCCCAGTCCCAGGATGACCCCTCACTCCATGTTAATACTGGTGATCAAGAATGAAGCCACTGTTTCTAGCTGTCAGCCATCAGGCTCATGGCTTCTAAAGGAGGTCACCCCACGAGGTGTTTTTGTCACAAAGCAAGTTGTTCCCAGGCTGTCCTTTCCAATCGAGGTAGTGCATTAGGTGAACAGAATGATTTTCAATTCTGAAGGATAATAATTTCACCACTGCTGGAGTCAGTAGTTTATATTCTAAGTCCAATTGTGTATTTAAGAGTGCAGTTCAGGTGTAATTCCGTGGTACTTTGTGTGTGTTTTTTCTCTCTTGATGCCCAGGTTATAGTTTCTGGGTGAGAAGGTGGTGCTAGTCTGACGCACTGCCCATCTCCTCCCTTTTACACACTGTGTCTTCGGTTATGAATCATTGTAACAATGTGAGTGAGGTCCAGGCTGTTCATCATCACGTCACAAAACCCACTGTCTTTCTTGGCTCCTTCAACAAACTCTTCAAGAGAAAGTTCCCCTGTAAATAAAAAACAGCCAAAGGGGAAAAAATTCAGGTCTGCAAATAATGGAAGGTGTAGACGAGCTAATTTGGGCAATGAGAAAGATAGAAAGAACCTGCATTTATACAGCGCCTTTCACAACCTCAGGATGTCCCAAAACGTTTTACAGCCAATGAAGTACTTTTTGAAGTGTAGTCACTGTTGTAATGTAGGAAATGCGGCAGCCAATTTGTGCACAGCAAGATCCCACAAGCAGCAACGTGATAATGACTAGATAATCTGTTTTAGTGATGTTGGTTGAGGGATAAATATTGGCCCAGGACACTGGGGAGAACTCCCCTGCTCTTCTTCAAATAGTGGCCATGGGATCTTTTACATCCACCTGAGGGGGCAGACCAGGTCTTGGTTTAACGTCTCATCCGAAAGACAGCACCTCTGGCGGCATGGGGGGAGAGTCCGAGAGGTGAGCGCGGTGTGGGAGGGGAGTCCCAGAGCGGGAGGGGAGTCCGAGAGGTGAGCGCGGTGTGGGAGGGGAGTCCCAGAGCGGGAGGGGAGTCCGAGAGGTGAGCGCGGTGTGGGAGGGGAGTCCCGAGAGCGGGAGGGGAGTCCGAGAGGTGAGCGCGGTGCGGGAGGAGAGTCCGAGAGCGGGAGGAGAGTCCGAGAGGTGAGCGCAGTGTAAAACTAAGGCAAGTCATGGCAGCAGAGCTCGCACCCGTGATATGCTCCTCCTGCACTATGTGGGAAGTCATGGAAACTACCGGTGTCCCTGGTGACCAGCTACAGCTACTGGCTAACCGCATTCCGGAGCTGGAATTGCGGGTGGATTCACTGTGGAGCATCCACGATGCTGAGATTATCGTGGATAGCACGTTCAGTGAGGTGGTCACACCGCAGGCAGAAAGGAAATGGGTGACCGCCAGGCAGAGTAAAAGGACTAGGCAGGTAGAGCAGGAGTCTCCTGTGGCCATCTCCCTCTCAAACAGATATACCGCTTTGGATACTGTTGGGGGAGATGGCTTATCAGGGGACAGCAGCAAGAGCCAAGTTCGGGGCACCACGGGTGGCTCTGCTGCACAGGAGGGGAGGAAGAAGAGTGGCAGGGCTATAGTGATAGGGGACTCAATTGGAAGGGGAACAGATAGGCGTTTCTGCGGCCGCAAACGTGACTCCAGGATGGTTTGTTGCCTCCCTGGTGCTAGGGTCAAGGATGTCACGGAGCGGCTGCAGGGCATTCTGGAGGGGGAGGGTAAACAGCCAGTAGTCGTGGTCCATATTGGTACCAACGACATAGGTAAAAAAAAAGGGATGGGGTCCTGCAAGGTGAATTTAAGGAGTTAGGAGATAAATTAAAAAGCAAGACCTCAAAGGTAGTGATCTCAGGATTACTACCGGTGCCACGTGCTAGTGAGTATAGGAACAGGAGAATAGACAGGATGAATGCGTGGCTGCAGGGATGGTGAAGGAGGGAGGGATTTAGATTCCTGGGACATTGGGACCGGTTCTGGGGAAGGTGGGACCTGTACAAGCGTGACGGGTTACACCCGAGCAGGACCGGGACCAATGTCCTCGCGGGGATGTTTGCTAGTGCTGTTGGGGAAGGTTTAAACTACAATGGCAGGGGGATGGGAACCTGAGCAGGGAGACAGAGGAGGGGGAAACAAGGATGGAAACAAAAGTCGGAAAGGGAAGAAGCAATAGTGGAAGGCAGAGAAAACAAGGGCGAAAAACAAATAGGGCCACAGTGCAAAATAAAACTCAGATGACTAGCAATCTTAAAAAGACAAGTCTAAAGGCAATGTGTTTAAATGCACGGAGCATTTGCAATAAGCTAGATGAATTAACAGCACAGATAGATATTAACAGTTATGATATAGTTGCAATTACGGAGACTTGGCTGCAGGGTGACCAAGGATGGGAACTGAACATTCAGGGGTATTCAATATTTAGGCAGGACAGGCAAAAAGGGAAAGGAGGTGGGGTAGTGTTGTTAGTAAAGGAGGAAATCAATGCAATAGTGAGGAAGGATATTGGCTCGGAAAATCACATGGGAACAACACCACCTGCACGTTCCCCTCCAAGTCACACACCATCCCGACTTGGAAATATATCGCCGTTCCTTCATCATCGCTGGGTCAAAATCCTGGAACTCCCTTCCTAACAGCACTGTGGGAGAACCTTCACCACACGGACTGCAGCGGTTCTAGAAGGCGGCTCACCACCACCTTCTCAAGGGCAATTAGGGATGGGCAATAAATGCCGGCCTCGCCAGCGACGCCTACATCCCATGAACGAATAAATAAAAAGTTGGGTGAGTGGGCAAGAGCATGGCAGATGCAGTATAACGTGGATAAATGTGAGGTTATCCACTTTGGTTGTAAAAACACAAAGGCAGATTATTATCTGAATGGTGATAGATTGGGAAAAGGGGAGGTGCAATGAGACCTGGGTGTCCTTGTACACCAGTCGCTGAAAGCAAGCATTCAGGTGCAGCAAGCAGTTAGGAAGGCGAATGGTATGTTGGCCTTCATTGCAAGAGGATTTGAGTACAGGAACAGGGATGTCTTACTGCAGTTATACAGGGCCTTGGTGAGACCACATCTGGAGTATTGTGTGCAGTTTTGGTCTCCTTATCTGAGGAAGGATGTCCTTGCCATGGAGGGAGTGCAGCGAAGGTTTACCAGACTGATTCCTGGGATGGCAGGACTGACGTATGAGGAGAGATTGGGTCGACTAGGCCTATATTCACTAGAGTTTAGAAGAATGAGAGGTGATCTCATCGAAACATATAAAATTCTAACAGGACTAGACAGACTAGATGCAGGGAGGATGTTCCCGATGGCTGGGGAGTCCAGAACCAGGGGTCACAGTCTCAGGATACGGGGTATGCCATTTAGAACCGAGATGAGGAGAAATTTCTTCACTCAGAGGGTGGTGAACCTGTGGAATTCTCTACCACAGAAGGCAGTGGAGGCCAAGTCATTAGATGTATTCAAGAAGGAGATAGATATATTTCTTTATGCTGAAGGGATCAAGGGATATGGGGAAAAAGCGGGAACCGGGTACTGAGTTAGACGATCAGCCATGATCATTTTGAATGGCAGAGCAGGCCCAAAGGGCTGAATGGCCGACTCTTGCTCCTATTTTCTATGTTTCTATGTGCAGCGCACCCTCAGTACTGCACTGGAGTGTCAGCCTAGATTATGGGCTCAAGTCTCTGGAGTGGGTGTTGAACCCACAACCCTCTGACTCAGAGGTGACGGTGCTACCACTGAGCCACAGCTGAATGAGCACAAGAATAGAGGGCCCATGGACAGAATTCACAAACCTCAGCGAGGTTAGAAATTACAACCAAGTTTTGCTCCCCTCAGGATAATGGACGTGGAACAGACTCCCAGAAAAAGGAGTGGATTTAGAGTTAACTGGGACCTTTAAAAGGAGATGGATCAATATATATTGAGAAGGGAGATTGAGGGTTAGAGAGAGATTAACAGCACTGGGAGACTGAGTGCCCGTTGAGGTGGACTTTAAAGATCCCATGGGACTATGTGAAGAGATGCAGGGAGTATTCTCCATGTCCTGGACAATATTCCTCCCTTAAACAATGCCATTAATAAAAAGAAATGAAGAAGAACCACAATTTGATTTGATATCGTACGTTTAACAAAGAAAAGCATCTCGGAGCACTTCAATGAAAAAAATTGGACGCTGAGTCCAAGGAGGACAGATTAGCTTGGTGAAAGAGGTGGGCTTTGAAAGAGCAGAGGGATGGAGAGGTGGAGAGGTTTAGAGAGGGAATGCTGGAGCTTGTGGCCTAGGCTGCTCAAGGCACGGCTGCCAATAGTGGGGCAAAGGGAGGGGGCTGCTCTGATTGCTTGGCTCATTCTGACAGTGAGTGATATGGATCAGATCTGATCCTTAATCTGCGCTGGATGATTGGTCCCAGCTGGCATAGAGATAGGGGTGCTGCAATTAGTGTCTGAGACCTGCTTCCCACCCTTGATCATTGTCCAGCCACACCTGCTGGGGGTGCTCGTGTGCTGATGCCAGGTAAGTACAGGATCAGACTCACTGCAATGCCTCTAGCAGTCAAATAACCATGCCAACAGTCATCGTCCAAGGCTCGCATATGACAAAATGACACTTGGGCGAAGAGGACAATCAGTGCTTGTGGAATTGTACCCAAGCAAGAAGTCCATGAATTCAGGAGAGGATGAGGCCAGAAAAAGCTGGAAAAAAATGAGGCAAAAGCACGACTCACCGTCTCCATTGATATCAATATTGTCAAAGACTTGGTTTGTGAACTCCTCCGCTGACATGTTCTGGTGACAGCCATTAATGGCACGGATAGCCTGGGAGACAAAGTGATAACATACAAATCAGTGAGTCACAGTGATGGTATTCAGAGACCGACAGGTAACGGAGGTGGGAGATTGCAGTTATGAAGAAAGACTCAAAAATTGAAGATTTTTGCACTGGAACAGAGAAGGTTGAGGGGGGAATCTAATCGAGGGTTTCAAGATTCTGAAAGGTTTTGAGCAGGTAAATAGTGAAAGATCGTTCCCACTGGTTGGAAAATCATAAAAAAGGGGCACAAACCGAGGATCATCACTCGAAGAATGAAGGGGGGAGTTAGAAGAAATGTCTTCACACAGAGGGTGATTGGAACAGGGATTGCTTTACCACCAGTGGGTGTTGAGGCAGAGCCCGGAAACATCATTTAAAGGGAATTGGATAAGGATTTGAAAAGGAAAGGAAATGGGGAAAGGGCAGCGAGTGGGATTAGAGTGGACAGCTGCAATTGAAGAGCTGGTACCAGCACGATGGGCCAAATTGCCTCCATCTGTGCTGTAATTGCTATGATTCTTGTTAATATGATTTACATCCTTCAATGAATCATTACATGCGAGCCATTTCCATAGCTCAGATCCTCTTCAATGACCTAATGCTCATCAATTGATATAACCAAGTATGGAATGAGAAAGGGCCATTCAGCCCACCAAACCAGTTCCTTTCATGGATTACATACAACCTACTTTCTCATTAATTTTCCTCAATCTACTTGGTCTCCTGAAGAAAAGTGCATCCCGGTCCACAGATCTAAACCAAGGATACGTCCCACATTGTCCATCCTTAACCACTTCCCTTCCTTGGCCTGTTTACAGGGTTCCTGCATCTCAGGAACCATCAATCTCACAGGCAATCCCATCATTTCTATCTCTACATGACCCTCAGTCCTGTTCCCAGCCAGATAGTCATCCAGTTTATTAAAGGTGCCATTTGCCTCAGCATTAACTGCTTTATTGGGGAATCTATTTTAATATAATCCTGGTATTCACGCAGCATGTTACAATTGCTGAAACATCTCAAAGTGCTTCACACAATGAGTTACTATTTCCCGAGTGCAAGGATTATTGTTATGTAGGCAAACGTGGCTGCCCTTCTGCACCGGCAATCTCACACAGTCAGTTGGTTAGGGAAGAATGTTGGCCAGGACACTGGGGCACTTCCAATAGTCATTAGTGTCCATCTGAGAAGGCCTCAGTATTAATGCATATTATCCCAAGAGTAACACCCATGACAATCCAGCATTCTCTCAGTACTGCACTGGAGTGCCAGCCTGGAGTGGGACTTGAACCCACGACCTTCTGACTCAGAGATGAGAGAGCTACCACTGAGGCAAGTTGACACAATACCATGGGCTAGAAATTGGGCCGTGTAGCGCCCGTTGTTTCGGCGTTACGCGGCCTCTTGACGTGCTAAGATGGCGTCTTGACTGCGCACGCATGTTTCTAGCGTGACGTGTGCTGGACGCCATCTTGGTATAGGTATTAGCGCAGGCGCAAATACTGAACGCCGTAGCATGTAAAGTAAGGAGAAAATGGATACAATCGGTGTGCAACGCTGATTTAAAGTGATAGACGCCATTTTGGGACTTAACGCTCAACTTAACGCACAGTCTTAACCCCGACCATCTTAGAGTGCCTGGAGAAACCCCCCCCCCCCCACCAGCGCTATTTAAAGGGACCATGCAGGATTTACAGGTTAGTTGCTGGATTATTGCTTCTGGCTGCTGATGCATCTGTTACTGTTTTTGGAGGTCTCCTAGACTTCAAAACTAGGACGCGGGGACATAGCCCAACATTTAGAGCCAGGACGTGCAGGAGTGAAGTTAGGAAACGCTTCTACACGCAAAGGTGGGGGAGAAGTTTGGAACGCTCTTCTGCAAACAGCAGTTGATGCTAGCTCAATTGTGAATTCTAAATCCGAGATTGATAGATTTCTGTGAACCAAGGGTATTAAGGGATATGGGGCTAAGGCGGGTATATGGAGTTAGGTCACAGGTCCACCATGAGCTCATTGAATGGTGGAACAGGCTCAAGGGGCTAAATGCCACTGCCACTTGCTGCCTCCTGATATGCGACACCTTCTCCTGCAGGAAAGTGGGACATGTGTCTGGGTGATGTGCCTATCATGGTTGAACAGCTGCCAGTGTGTGTGGCCTGTGAGTTGTGGGTGGGCGCCTTGCAATAGTGGTAATGTGTGAGGGGGAGAGGAAGCATCTGATTGGAAGAGTTGAGTACTGATGGAAAGAGTTTGTTGGTATGTGGGTGATGGGGGGTGTAGCGCGTGGAGCAATGGATGCGGCTAGTGGTGTAGATGATAGGAGACTCCACTTGACAGTTGACCTCACTCACCTTGACCACTCATGTGAAAGCATTGAACTTCTTCCTGCACTGCATCCATGTTCATGATGTTGTGCGCCTGGCATTGACTTCGTCCCCCGCTGCCTCCCACTGCCTTTTGGGTATATGTCTGGAGGGCCTCTTGCCCCTGCCCCCCATGCGGATATAGGATGTCCCTCCTTCTGTCCACCTCATGCACCAAGGCCTCTACTGCATCAGCAGAGAACCTTGGTGCATGCACTCTCGCAGGCCTGGTACAAACTCAGATCGGCAGATTGGTGAGGTCTGGCATGCAGATTGGAGGCTGTGTGATTTAGTGGTGTACAACCTTTATTCAATGTTCTAACATAACATCACTTTGTAAACATAGGGACAGGACCTGCATCTGTGTTTTACGTGTGCGATGTCTGATCTCTGTTCAGACTCCGTGCAGACAGCAGACTGTTATTTTCAGGAAATAACATGTACCGGCTACCTTTAAGAGATTTCTAACAGACAGCCTGCCTTTAAGAGATTGGGACTCCCCCCCCCCCCTGCTGGTGGAAAGTGTTCATTTCCTCGAATCGTGGTGTCGGGGTAAATCCTCGCCGGAAGCACCGGGCGCGGGTTAGTTGCAGGTCGCGGTACCTGCGTCCGATTTCCGGCCCGATCCCAATTTAAGCCCCCACGTCTCCTACTCCATGGGAGAAAGGAATTTCTTCCAATCTCCAGTCTCACTTGTTGATCTTACCCTAATCTCCTCTAGTTTGGAGCTGTTAACAGAGCCTGGAGGAGACAGAATCATCTAAACGTGAACCAATTGCCACAAAGGTGAAACTATATGGACCATCTTGTTGGTTCAGATCACACTGCCTCCTGGGCTCTTAATACAGAAATAGGTTCACTTGTAAAAAGCTTCCAAGAAATGCCAGTAGCTTCTTACCTTAATGATGTTGAGCAGTTCATGCCGGTCGATGCAGCCATTGCCATCCACGTCATACAGCTTGAAGTACCAGCGCAGTTTCTGTTCCATCTTGCCTCGGAGGACTAAGCTAAGGGCAGCCACATACTCCATGAAGTCAATGTATCCATCCTGCGGCCAGCAAACAGAAAGTGGTCAGAGATACTGCCCCAAATCCCCTCGGGCCACGATCGCCAACACTGTCGCCCCAAAGTTCAGGGGAAGGAGCCTCCAGGAACGGGTCTTTAGGCAGTGTGTGCGGGGGGTGTACCTTCAGAACCCTCTCAAAGACCACACAGATGCCAGTGTTCGATGTCAGGTCCCTCCCTCCCACGTAAGTGGTCTCGTTTGGGGCAAGCAAAGGCTGCGCTCCCAACACAAGGCCACAGAAACACCTGTGAAAGGCCAAGCCCTGCTGTATCGGGGTCACGGTGAAGTTTGTGGACGCTCCCTAAGTTAGGGGCCGCTTAATTCATCGCCGTGGCGCAGTCTAGATATAATTCCCCAGTTCTGTCTCAGCTCTAATCACTGTCTTCAAATACACAACTGCCCGTCCATCCAACAGTATTTTAGTTCAGTCCCTGAATGGTTTTGGGAGTCTGCAACTGCACCTCACTCTGCAGAGCTGAATCTTACAGAATGACAACAGTCTTAGGCTGAGCTAACTGGTCTCATGGTCCCTGTGCCAGAGAAGGGATGTTCGACCAGGCTCCCGCTCGTGTGGGCCCCAATCCTGCACCTGATGCCCTTCGCTGTAGGCCGTGACCCTTCACTTAGTGTCCTGTATGTGATCTTTGGCCCTGGTACCTCGTGCACTGCATTGTGGGCTTTGGCCCTTTACCTGTGTTTCTCAGTGAAAACAGGACAGGTGAGATTGACACTTCAATCTTCTTGGGGCCAGTTTCCAGTGAGGAGAAATTATCCACATGCTATTGTTCATTGGTCATTTTTGCATGTGGAAAACTTGTCTGGGTGAGTTCTAAAGAAATCACATTAAACGACAATTTTTAAACATTTCTGCTCTGTATGATCATTGGTTAGTTCTCTACAAGTTCAGAGGGCAATTCCGAAATATGTTGATTGTGAGATGAATGCAGTAAATTGTGTTCACAGACTGACAGATAGGTGTGAGTTCACCAATCCTCACATGGTGAATTCCTGGGCAGTGAAAGTCTGATTGCACCCCACCTCATGCTCTCCTTCATTGGGCTTCTCACCACTACCTATCTCACCCTGTCCTCACGATGTCCTCTCCATGATTCATCTCACTACGCCAGGCATTCGTCTTAATGCCCCATCTGTAATCTATCTCAATGAGCCCCCCTCCATCGCCCAGCTCCCCTCACCGCCCCCCCTCCATCGCCCAGCTCCCCTCACCGCCCCCCCTCCATCGCCCAGCTCCCCTCACCGCCCCCCCTCCATCGCCCCCCTCGCCTCACCGCCCCCCCTCCATCGCCCCCCTCGCCTCACCGCCCCCCCTCCATCGCCCAGCTCGCCTCACCGCCCCCTCCATCGCCCCCCTCGCCTCACCGCCCCCCTCCATCGCCCCCCTCGCCTCACCGCCCCCCCTCCATCGCCCAGCTCGCCTCACCGCCCCCTCCATCGCCCCCCTCGCCTCACCGCCCCCCTCCATCGCCCCCCTCGCCTCACCGCCCCCCCTCCATCGCCCCCCTCGCCTCACCGCCCCCCCTCCATCGCCCAGCTCCCCTCACCGCCCCCCCTCCATCGCCCAGCTCCCCTCACCGCCCCCCTCCATCGCCCAGCTCCCCTCACCGCCCCCCCTCCATCGCCCAGCTCCCCTCACCGCCCCCCCTCCATCGCCCAGCTCGCCTCACCGCCCCCCCTCCATCGCCCAGCTCGCCTCACCGCCCCCCCTCCATCGCCCAGCTCGCCTCACCGCCCCCCCTCCATCGCCCAGCTCCCTTCACCACCCCCCCCCCTCGCCTCACCGCCCCCCCTCCATCGCCCAGCTCCCCTCACCGCCCCCCCTCCATCGCCCAGCTCCCCTCACCACCCCCCCCCCTCGCCTCACCGCCCCCCCTCCATCGCCCAGCTCGCCTCACCGCCCCCCCTCCATCGCCCCCCTCGCCTCACCGCCCCCCCTCCATCGCCCCGCTCGCCTCACCGCCCCCCTCCATCGCCAAGCTCCCCTCACCGCCCCCCTCCATCGCCCCCCTCGCCTCACCGCCCCCCCTCCATCGCCCAGCTCGCCTCACCGCCCCCCTCCATCGCTCCGCTCGCCTCACCGCCCCCCCTCCATCGCCCCCCTCGCCTCACCGCCCCCCCTCCATCGCCCAGCTCGCCTCACCGCCCCCCCCTCCATCGCCCAGCTCCCCTCACCGCCCCCCTCTCCATCGCCCAGCTCCCCTCACCGCCCCCCTCCATCGCCCCCCTCCATCGCCCCCCTCGCCTCACCGCCCCCCCTCCATCGCCCCCCTCGCCTCACCGCCCCCCCTCCATCGCCCCCCTCGCCTCGCCGCCCCCCTCCATCGCCCCCCTCGCCTCACCGCCCCCCTCCATCGCCCAGCTCGCCTCACCGCCCCCCTCCATCGCCCCTCTCGCCTCACTGCCCCCCTCCATCGTCCCCCTCGCCTCACCGCCCCCCCTCCATCGCCCAGCTCCCCTCACCGCCCCCCTCCATCGCCCAGCTCCCCTCACCGCCCCCCTCCATCGCCCCCCTCGCCTCACCGCCCCCCTCCATCGCCTCCCTCGCCTCACCGCCCCCCCTCCATCGCCCCCCTCGCCTCACCGCCCCCCTCGCCTCACCGCCCCCCCTCCATCGCCCCCCTCGCCTCACCGCCCCCCTCCATCGCCCCCCTCGCCTCACCGCCCCCCTCGCCTCACCGCCCCCCCTCCATCGCCCCCCTCGCCTCACCGCCCCCCCTCCATCGCCCCCCTCGCCTCACCGCCCCCCTCCATCGCCCCCCTCGCCTCACCGCCCCCCTCCATCGCCCAGCTCGCCTCACCGCCCCCCTCCATCGCCCCCCTCGCCTCACCGCCCCCCTCGCCTCACCGCCCCCCCTCCATCGCCCCCCTCGCCTCACCGCCCCCCCTCCATCGCCCCCCTCGCCTCACCGCCCCCCTCCATCGCCCCCCTCGCCTCACCGCCCCCCTCCATCGCCCCCCTCGCCTCACCGCCCCCCTCGCCTCACCGCCCCCCCTCCATCACCCCCCTCGCCTCACCGCCCCCCCTCCATCGCCCAGCTCCCCGCACATCGCCCATCTCTCCGTGCCTCTTTCTGTT
Organism: Heptranchias perlo; assembly: GCF_035084215.1. Taxonomy (NCBI): domain Eukaryota; kingdom Metazoa; phylum Chordata; class Chondrichthyes; order Hexanchiformes; family Hexanchidae; genus Heptranchias; species Heptranchias perlo. Next base: position 48,084,249 of record NC_090348.1, on the reverse strand, counting down.
ACACACCCCATTGCACTCCTCTCCATTACCCACTTCTTGATACCTCTTTCAATTAGACAAAGTTAATAAGATAATTAGATTTTCCCTTTCCTTACCCTATTTATATCAAAAGTCTTAAACATCTGTTCAATGTAGGTGTTTGCTTCCGGGCTCAATCCCTTAAGACCAAAGAACTGTTTGAACTCGTGCAGAGTCAGCTGTCCTGACGGGCACTCAGTCATGAACTTCTTGTACCAGTGGTGGATCTCCACGCCCTGCATATCATCCACAGTGGTCCCCTGCGAGTTTCCCATTACACCTGTTGATGCTGAGCTGGGGTTCTCGGTTCTCACACTCTTGGACACGGTGAGTGAATATGTCTGTCTCTCCTCTGAGACTCTGAGCCCATTTAACTGAGAGCTAAGCCCGGCTTTGGCCAATCAGCTGCTTTAATCTCCCCTGATATGGGTTTAAGATCTCAAGATATTTAAAAAAAGAAACTGCCTAACTGGGAGGCAGGCCTGGATTATTGCTGAGGTAGAGTTATTTCAGGGCATTCTGCAATCATCACTAATCAGCTCTTACCTGACAGCTCACCCTGACTTTCATCTGCTCTCTTTCTCTCCCTGTCCCTTCCTCTTCCTTTCAGACCAGTCAAGACTCACTGACATGAACTGACACTCAGTCACTTTGGTTAAAAAGTGAACTCTTTAGATCTATCTCACTCTTAAATATAAATACTACTCCATGGGATACACTTGGCAAAAGGAGATTGGAACTGAGTGAGCTTCTATTGTGGATCTGGTCATCCAATAGTTGAGCCAGGTGGGTCTGTAAAACTCCAGGTTCCTTGGATGGTTGACTGGCCAGCTTGGCTCAACAACAGGATCTTGGCAGTAGCCTAGTCAGCCGGGCCAGATTCTGCTCACTTTGTTCTGGAAATCCTTGCAAACCAATACCAACACAATGAGGGTGATCCCAGCTGGATAAGCAGTGGGAAGGTTATCGGTCTTGGTGGGGGCAGGGTGGGCGGTTTCAGGTGGAAAACTATGCGTATTCCGGGGTCCTCAAACCTTGCGTCTTGACAAACTACTCTCTTGGCTTCAGTATGTGAGGGATTTCCCTAAGGGGGAAGAGACTGCCCAATCCATACTGAGCAAACAGAAACCCCACCTGTCTGGACTTCTCACTAGTTTAGTTTGGAGCACGTCAGACAAAACACAATGCGTGGAGGATCATTTCGCTCGTTACAATCATATTCTTGCTCCTACCATTTCCTCAATGCTGGCGGTCAGTGCCCCCTCCCTCACTCCGCTCTGCTCCCCCTCCCTCACTCCGCTCTGCTCCCCCTCCCTCACTCCGCTCTGCTCCCCCTCCCTCACTCCGCTCTGCTCCCCCTCCCTCACTCCGCTCTGCTCCCCCTCCCTCACTCCGCTCTGCTCCCCCTCCCTCACTCCGCTCTGCTCTACCCTAGTGGATAGGCAGAGAGCCTGTGTCCAGCTGATAATCAATCGCTCCTCTAGAACTGGCCACCAGGGGGTGAGCAAGAGCACTGCAGGGCTGTTGCTGTTGTAGATTTGTCACTGGGAAGAGTTGTAAACAATTTTACAACACCAAGTTACAGTCCAGCAATTTTATTTTAAATTCACAAGCTTTCGGAGGCTTCCTCCTTCCTCAGGTGAACGATGTCGAAATGAAATCCTCGAAATGAAATCGCATTTATAATTCACAGAACAATGCTTGGTCATTACAGACAGTTTTTTCAACTGCCCAGGGCATCGTTCACCTGAGGAAGGAGGAAGCCTCCGAAAGCTTGTGAATTTAAAATAAAATTGCTGGACTATAACTTGGTGTTGTAAAATTGTTTACAATTGTCAACCCCAGTCCATCACCGGCATCTCCACATCATGACTGGGAAGAGTGACGTAGATTACAAACTTATTAAAATACAAGTCCGTGGAATTTCCACAGGGCTGAGCACAGATCCCACTGTAACCTCAGTGGGCAATCAGTGGAATCCCCAGGGAAATAGTGCAAATGGCTGAAGTTGACAGTCCAGGTCGTTTATCCAGGAGTTCTGCCAATCTTCCGATGAATATCCAACTGCCCCTTCAGTAAGCTCCATTAGCTTTTCTCTTACCTCCTCAGAGTATTTATCTGGGGATTATGCTGATTTCCCCGTGGATCCTGCTGTTGGAAGCAGCTAAGAGATTACTACTGTCAGATTAACCTTTTGGGCATTATTAATAGTGATCGGATAATCTGCACTACGCTGGGTGGATGTTACGGATATCGAACATTTCAACAATCAGCTATAAATGGAACTGCAGCCACCCTCGGTCAGTGAGCAATCGCTCGTAAATGGGACTTAACCTTTTGGTCAACCCAGTTGATCTGATACATAGCATCATTGTAGATCCCAAAACCCAGAATTAGGAGTGTAATTCCCAACTCATTTTTAACTTTTGTGCCCCCTGGCATTTGGACCAGGGTCAATTTTATCAATTCCCTTCGGAATCCTGAAGACTTCATTTAAGTTACCCCAAAATCCTTTTCCCCCCAAAGACAAGCCCAATCTTTCCTCAGAACTAAAATTACTGATCCCCACAATCGACTTGGTTGTTCACTCCACTCCCTCTCAGGGGCAATGATATCTTTATTGTGGTTAGTTGGCCACAGCTGTACACAGGTCTCGAGATGGCTCTGATCAGCTGGGCCTCACTGCTGTAGCACTGGGTCCCTTTCATTTGAGGTCGTCACTGAGCTGATTGATTAGGATCCCCTCTAATGGCAGGACTAAAGTATAGAGCTTATTGTTCAGTCATTTCCCATAGGTCCAACTGTTCCTACCTTCCAACCCCTCTCCCATCGATACTCTGCTGTTTCTGAGTGACACACTGAATCTTGACATCTTGCTCGTCTCTGTGGCGAGGCCTGATTCTATCTGTGATTGTGGGATTGCTCTCTGTAAATAATGTAAAAACACACAAAATGAAGAAAATCCATTCAACCCATCAAATCCATTCCTCCACATCCACGTATAGGGGTCTCCACACAACCCATTTCATCTCAGGGTTTGGTAGTTTCTCCCTGCCCTTTTTGAGATACATCAAGATAAACCTCTGAACACCCGTCAATTCCTACACTCTAAATGATACATTTTTGGTTTGATATTCCCAGGTATCAGCAGCTCTGCCTGCACCTGGAATCATAGAATCATAGAAGGTTACAGCATGGAAGGAGGCCATTCAGCCCATCGAGTCCGTGCTGGCTCTATGCAAGAGCAATCCAGCTAGTCCCACTTCCCTGCCCTATCCCCGTAGCCCTGCAAATTTTTTCGTTTCAAGTACTTATCCAGTTCCCTTTTGAAGGCCATGATTGAATCTGCCTCCACCACCCCCTCGAGCAGTGTATTCCAGATCCTAAACACTCGCTGCGTAAAAAAGTTTTTCCTCATGTCACCTTTGGTTCTTTTGCCAATCACCTTAAATCCATGCCCTCTGGTTCTTGACCCTTCCACCAATGGGAACAGTTTCTCTCTATCCACTCTGTCTGGACCCTGCATGATTTTGAATACCTCTATCAAATCTCCTCGCAACCTTCTCTGTTCCAAGAAGGACAATCCCAGCCTCTCCAGTCTATCCACGTAACTAAAGTCCCTCTTCCCTGGAATCATTCTAGTAAATCTCTTCTCCACCCTCTCTAAGGCCTTCACATCCTTCCTAAAGTGCGGTGCCCAGAACTGGACACAATATTCCAGTTGTGGCCGAACCAGTGTTCTATAAAGATTCATGACTTCCTTGCTTTTGTACTCTATGCCTCTATTTATAAAGCCCAGGACCCCAAATTCTTTTTTAACAGCTTTCTCAACCTGCCCTGCCACCTTCAACGATTTGTGCACATATACCCCCAGATCCCTCTGTTCATCCGTCCCTTTTAGAGTTGTGCCCTCTAGTTTATATTGCCTCTCCACATTTTTCCACGTTAAATTTCATCTGCCGCATGTCTGCCCATGCCACCAGTGTGTCTATATCCTCTTGAAGTCTATCACTATCCTCCTCACTGTTCACTACCCTTCCAAGTTTTGTGTCATCCGCAAATTTTGAAATTGTGCCCTGTACTCCCAAGTCCAAGTCATTAATATATATATCAAAAAAAGCAGTGGTCCCAGCACCGACCCCTGGGGAACACCACTGTACACCTCCCTCCAGTCCGAAAAACAACCATTCACCACTACTCTCTGTTTCCTGTCATTTAGCCATTTCTGTATACATGCTGCTATTGCCCCCTTTATTCCATGGGCCGCAATCTTAATAGCAAGCCTACCATGCGGCATTTTAGCAAACGCCTTTTGAGAGTCCATATACACCACATCAACTGCATTGCCCTCATCAACACTCTCTGTTACCTCATCAAAAAACTCTATCAAGTTCGTTAAACACGATTTGCCTTTAACAAATCCATGCTGGCTTTCCCTAATCAATCCACACTTGTCCAAGTGACTATTAATTCTGTCCCGGATTATCGTTTCCAAAAGTTTCCCCACCACCAACGTTAAACTGACTGTCCTGTAGTTGCTGGGTTTATCCTTATGCTTTTTTGAACAAGGGTGTAACATTGGCAATTCTCCAGTCCTCTGGCACCACCCCCGTATCTAAGGATGTTTGGAAGATTATGGCCAGTACCTCCGCAATTTCCCCCCTTACTTCCCTCAGTATCCTAGGATGCATCTCAACCGGACCAGGTGACTTATCTATTTTAAGCACAGCTAGCCTTTCTCGTACCTCTTCTTTCTTAATTTTTAGCCCATCCAGTATCTTAACTATATCTTCCTTTACCGAGTCTCTGGCAGCATCTTCTTCCTTGGTAAAGACCGATGCAAAGTACTCATTTAGTACCTCGGCCATCCCCTCTGCCTCCATGAATAGATCTCCTTTATGGTCACTAATCGGCCCCACCCCTCCTCTTACTACCCGTTTACTGTTTACATACCTATAGAAGAATTTTGGATTCCCTTTTATGTTGGCCGCCAGTCTATTCTCATACTCTCTCTTTGCCCCTCTTATTTCCTTTTTCACTTCTCCTCTGAACTTTCTATATTCTGCCTGGTTCTCACTTGTATTATCAACCTGACATCTGTCATACGCCCCCTTTTTTCTGCTTCATTTTACTCTCTATCTCTTTTGTCATCCAGGGAGCTCTGGCTTTAGCTGCGCTACCTTTCTCCCTCATGGGAATGTGCCTAGACTGTACCCGAACA